>NW_022605602.1:359381-364104 GCF_008692095.1 Etheostoma spectabile | reverse complement strand
GGGGTAATAAGCGCCTGAAGTCACAGCGTGCTGCCAAACGCTGTAAATGCAGAACTCTTGTAGCGGCATTAAACATGTAGCGGAGCAGGCGAGTGACAGCGAGGCGCCGGATGAGCCGCAGCTCGACTCTACACGACTGGAAGTTATCTAAATCCCGCGGGACTTAGGAATAATGAGACGGATTCCTTAAATGCAAGAGGATTGGAAAAATGAAAAAGCATCTCAAAGAGAGTCCCATGTGAGGAGTCATGTCACCGCGATGCAGCTTTTACACACTCGAGGTTTTCAGCTTTGAGAAAAACCTCGTGGAGCAGGAAGACCTGCAGACCCCGTTGACCCACGACCTCCTGTTGGAGGAAAACCGCTCCGGGAGCTCAGCTACGGCTGCCACTTTCAATTTGAAGCCTCCCCCTTCTCGCTTGCCCACGATGCCGTTGTGCATGTTGATGCTGCCAGCGCCGAAGCCGACCCGCCTGTCGGCCTGTCTGTCCGTCTCGTCTCCGTGTGTCGGTACGACGCCGGCTGCGGCTGATCAGCTCCGACAGGCCGTTTCAGGAAGGGAACTGCTGGAGCTCTGCAGCTGGAAGCGGCCAAACCGTCGCTGGAAATCAAAATCAGGAAAAGGGGCATTCAATTAAAGCTTTAATCAACATTACGTAATCATCCATGTTTGTTTTTTTGTTCAGAAAGTCAGAAGTTAAGTTGAAACAGTTGATGAAACCGCCATAAAAAGTGTCAAAATGTCACAAAATCAACCTGGAAAAGCAACAGAAACGTAAAAAAAAAATTCTAAAATGTTGGAAAAAGCAACAAAAATGTTGTTTTGCAGCCAGAAATCTCTATTGTTAATACTTTTGTTGGTAAGAATTTTTTAAGGGATAAGAACTACGAGCACCACCTGTCCCATTGTCATTTTGTCCATTATTGATGTGTAAATATTAAAGGTCCCATGACCTGGACCTGGATGCTTTTATATAGACCTTAGTGGTCCCCTAATACTGTATCTGAAGTCTCTTTTATATAGACCTTAGTGGTCCCTACTAACTGTAATCTCGAAGTTCTTTATATAGACCTAGTGGTCCACAATACTGTACTCTGAAGTCTCTTTATATAGACATAGTGGTCCACTATACTGTATACTGAAGTCTTTTATATAGACCTGTAGTGGTCCACCTAATACTGTATCTGGAAGTGCTCTTATACTAGACCTTAGTGGTCCCGAATACTGGTATCTGAAGTCTCTTTATATTAGCCTTAAGTGGTCCATCTTATTCTGGCCTTATAGACCTAATGCCTAATTGCCGTGAGAGTCTCTTTTATATACGACTTAGTGGTCCCCTAATATTGATCTGAAGTCCTCGTTATATTAGACCTTTAGTGGTCCCTAATACTGTATCGAAGTGTCTTTATATAGCCTTAGTGGTTTTTCCCTAATACTGTATCTGAAGTCTCTTTTATATAGACCTTAGTGGTTCCGAATTACTGTAGAGTTCTTTTATATAGACCTTATGGTCCCTAATACTGTTCTGACGTCTTTTTAATGACCTTAGTGGTCCCTAATAGTGGATCTGAAGTATCTTATATAGACCTTAGTGGTCTAATACTGTATCTGAAGTCCTTTTATATAGCCCTTAGTGGTCCCCTAATACGTACCTGAGTCTCTTTTATATAGACCTTAGTGGTCCTAATAATGTACTCCGGAAGTCTCTTATATAGACCTAGTGGTCCCTAATACTGTACTGCAGTCCTTTCTATACCCTTAGTGTGGTCCCCTCATATCTGTACTGTAAGTCTCTTTATATAGACTTAGTCGTGGTCCATACTGTATCTGGAGTCTCTTTATGCTAACCTTACGTGGTTCCCTAATACTGTGTATCTGAAGTCTCCGTTATTAGACCTTAGTGGTCCCTAATACTGTATTGAGTCTGTATTTTATAGACCTTAGTGGTCAAATACGGTATCTGACATGTCCTTTTTATAGACCTTAGTGGTCCCCTAATACTGTATCTGAAGTCTCCTTATATAGACCTTAGTGGTCCCTAATACTGTATCTGAAGTCTCTTTGCTTGTTTGAATGCCATGATGTTTCTCTCTCATGGGGGGGGGGGGCAGATTCTCTGGGCGGACAAAGCAAAGAAAGGGGAGGTAACTTTCCCCCTTATGACCTCATAAGGAGCAAGATTCCAGATCGGCCCAGATCGGTTTGAAAAAAATCTTCACCTGTGAATTAATCACACACAAAAAATGCCTTAAAGTCAGTCATAAACATTACATAGCTTGTTGAGTTGCACAACAGTAGATTAGATTCAACTTTATTGTCATTGCAGTAAGATAAGGACAACCAGTGCAATGAAAAGCAGTTTTACATCTGACCATTATGTGTTCTTTTCTTTACAGCAGTGCTTGAAAAGCCATAAACGCAGTGTGATCATGTTCAGTCCATTATTAAAGGGATTTAGCAATAAAGTGCACAGAGTTCTGAGAAATCAGACAGTCCACAGTCCATTTAATAGTAGAGCCATATGTAGTGCATTGATTAGGTGCATTAATAAAGATCTTAGTGATCAGAGGTAGTCAGACATGGTCCATGTGCAAAAGGACCGTGTTGGGTCTTGGTGTTCAGCAGTGTTATGGTGTTGGGGGACGGGAGACCAGGACCAGGTCTTTGCTGCCAACATCCTTTCATCCTGCTAGAGCAATGAATGAAAATTCAGTGCAATGTTAAAAGCAATACTGTTTTTAGACAATGTTTCATGCTGAATTAAAAAAAAAGGATGGTAAAATAGTCAGGACAAAGCGATAATTTATCCCACATTTATCCCAACATTTTTAATTTTTGGTCTCCACGTTTTGTTTGTATTTATTATTTTTCTACGTTTTGGGCCCTTTTCTTCCACTGTTAGCGTCAGTACCACTACAAGCAATGTATTACCACTAGTTTTTTACTTAATTTTGAATTCATGGTCAATGAACATAACACACAATGAACAAGTTTATATCAGGAGGGTCATAATGCTTATATGCATACACACACACACACACACACACACATATATATATATATATATATATATATATATATATATAGTCTGTATTTCTTACATTTGTCTGTGTATTAGCACATTTCTACATTTAAATTAACATGTTGTGGAGTGTAACAAAAAAAAAGAAATCTAGACTTTTGTAAAGAAAAGTTGTTTTATTAATCATTGGATCCTTTTCGGGGGTTCAGTGCTTCCTCAGCAGTCGTGTTTTTTTACATATTCAGATATTCAGATCAGGCGTTGGTCTCTTGGCTGCATGCGGCGTGTGATTAATCCGGTCTTGGATCTCCCGATCGTCCTGGCAACAGCTTCGGACCTGGATGACCACCTTGTTGGAAGGAGCGCCGTCTTTTACATCTTTAACATCTTTTACATCTTTTACGTCTTTTACATCTTTTACATCTTTTACATCTTTTACATCTTCTACATGTGATCTCTGGAGCGCTGCACACCGACGTCTGCCCCTGAACCAGGACCACTCAATTTCAAATAAAGCGAATATAAATGAAGGGAAAATCTGGAGAAGAGTTCAAAAAGGATTGTGGATGGATTGGGAGGTGGGGGGGAGGTGGGGGGGAGGGTGGGGGGGGGTTGTAAACATGTCTGGGGCAGGTTTATGTTGGCGTGCGGACCTGGAGTGTAGTTTCCTACTACATCAGCGTCTTGGCAATTAAAAAGAAATGTAGTCGGAGTTCCGATGATTAGAACAGGATTTGTCAAGATGGCTGATCTGAATCGGTGTGATGGAATGAAGGACTCTGCAGTTGTCTTCGCAATGGAACAAAGAAGAGCTGGAGTGTGTGTGTGTGTCTGTGTGTGGGTGTGTGGGGTGTGTTGTGTGTGTGTGTGTGTGTGTGTGTGTGTGTGTGTGTGTGTGTGTGTGTCAGCTTGCATTTGGTCTCCTGCCCGAGGATTCCCCCCCCCCCCCCCTCCCCCCTCTTCTCTTTCCCCCTCCTTCTTCCTTTTCCTATTTGTCTCCTCTTTCCCCCCCCCCCTCCCTTTCTCCTCCCCCTTTTTCCCCTCCTTCGTTCCCCTGCCTCCGTGTGATCCCGAATTTCACTAAGTCAGTGTAATTTTCCCGTCGTCTAACGTTTGGTTGAATTTTGGCCCACATGCGACTGGTTATCATCCGATTTAACTGTGACACCCAAACTGCAACCCCACGTTCAAAGCCGTCTCTAACCATATGCCAATACGTGTCGTCTTCAAAGTCAGTTTTGGCGGGGTGGGGGGGTGGCTCTGGGAAATCTGGCGCGTGTTACACAAATCTGAGAAATAAATTAATTACGATCACACAACAACAACAACAACAACAACAAAACATTATCTTTAGTTGTTTTAATATCAACCTCGGCCTCGGGGAGTTCATTTTACAATTTTAAAAGACCAGATTACTTCCAGCTGCGGATTTGATTGACAGGTGTTTTAATACTCAGGGACATCGAATTGAATTCAGCTCCAGGCCCCGAAAACTCGTTGTTTGTTTGGCCGCTGCCACACAAAGAAATAAATTGCTGAGTTAACCCCTGTGTGTTCTTCCTGTTGACCATGAACTTGTCCTTCCAGGTCAAAATTGAAAATTAATATTTTTTTTGTGCTTTTCCGTTGTTTTTTTTCCGCTTTTTTCTGATTTATTTGTCACTTTTTCTCCATGCTTTTGGCGCTTTTTTAAAAACCTG
>NW_022605602.1:359233-359371 GCF_008692095.1 Etheostoma spectabile | reverse complement strand
ATAACAGGTTTTACACTTATTCTTGGTATTCATGGTCGACAAAGTTCATTTCCATCAAACGTTTGTAGTTAAAAAGGCAGAAATGATGATTTATTTTGACTAATAGTTAAGATCTGAGGACGTTGAGTGGATCTCAGA
>NW_022605602.1:358909-359223 GCF_008692095.1 Etheostoma spectabile | reverse complement strand
TAGATGTCAAAGTTTAGTCCGGATACTGGTTTGAAACCATTACAGAAAATAATTCAAATGCAATAAGATTAAATAAAACACCCAAATAAATCCGTGAAAGTATCATTAATGTCACCCGAAGAACGTGTGGAATCATCCATGTTATTTTTGGGCAATTTGGTTGAAAGAAATTAATATTTCTGATATAAAACACTATGAAACGGGTCAGTTTGACCCGAGGACGACACAAGGGTTAAAAAAATAAAAGAGAGGAATCCTCGTGTTCCTTATTGCTCTGGTTTGTCATCGTCTAACACACACACACACACACACAC
>NW_022605602.1:358122-358899 GCF_008692095.1 Etheostoma spectabile | reverse complement strand
CACACACACACACACACACACTGGTGACAGGAAGAGCCAAAGGGGCAGCGCAGGAAATGTTCCCGACAACCCCGAGAGCAGGGTGCTGTCACTCAGGCCGCCCACCTGCCGCGAGGCCGCGGAGCTCGGCCAATCAGATCAGGGCGGGGCGGGGGGGCGACCTCGTGTCGCTCGTCTCTCCGAGCAGACCTGGTTCTTATTAGCCGCTCCGGAGACTTTCAGAAGAGCGAAGGGTGGAAGTTGTAGGTGTGTAACGGATCAGATCACTTCTGAGCTTTATTGTTGTGTCCAGACAGAGTCGTTTTGGGGATTTTCAATCATTTTGTAAAAGTATTGACAATTTTGAGAGTTTAACTTAATGGTTTACCAACACAAAAGAACGCTGCTATCCCCAGATGAGTGACAGCTTTATTCGCTTTCTTTAACCAGTGTCGCTCCCCGATGTGAGTCTTACGACAGGATGGTTCACGACATGACGTTTCATTCTGAAATTTGTGAAATCCATGAAATAATAAACTTTTGTCATTTAAACAATAACAGAAGATAGCAATCCTTTCAGCCAGCAGTGAGCCAACTTGTTAAGTAGGTCCATTTTTACTGTGTTGACATTACAGAAGACTCTCGTTAGCATCTTGTATGCTACCTGTAATAGTCCCAAACGCTAAAGGAGACGATCAAAGCCCGAGTTTTAAGACGCTAAAGGTAAGGGGACCAGATTCCTCAGACAAAATCCGGGGACATTTTCAGCTCAGAAGCGTATTTACCTCCAAAACAAGT
>NW_022605602.1:357754-357858 GCF_008692095.1 Etheostoma spectabile | reverse complement strand
GACAGCTTTTGCTTTATTGCTTCAGGCTTGTTTCTGCAGCAGCTCATTGAGAATCAGACACAATAAAAACTTTTGAGGAAGTATTTTCCTTTGACATCGATGCA
>NW_022605602.1:357621-357744 GCF_008692095.1 Etheostoma spectabile | reverse complement strand
GAGAAACAAGCTCCAATGGAAGTTAACGGGACAATTGTCCAGCTTTACGTTCATAAAAGTGCTCGTTTTGCTGCTAACAGACTCAGATTAATATTCTAAGAGTCTGACAACATTATGGAAAGG
>NW_022605602.1:357504-357611 GCF_008692095.1 Etheostoma spectabile | reverse complement strand
GAGGTCGACCTTTCTGTTAAAGATTAAGATCCTTTTTTAAAACATAAAAGTCTGTGAAATGGCGTTCGCTAACCCCACCAGACTCCATGTAAGTAATCAGTGATTTT
>NW_022605602.1:357002-357494 GCF_008692095.1 Etheostoma spectabile | reverse complement strand
AACACGGCTTTCTAAAACCTCTCTGAGCTCTGAGCTTGTCTGGAGCGACTATCGGCTCCGTTTGATCAGTAGTTTCTTTATTTCGTTTCGTTTTCGGGTCTGTCAGTCACAGCGAAAACCGGGGACAGATCCAGCCGGGGACAGGTCGACAAAACTGGGGACTGTAAACCGGAAACCGGGGACGTCTGGTCACCCTAGCTAAAGCAGACTTTTAGCGTCATTAACAACGACAAAGGCACCGGACCAAGCGCCCGTATTTTACAAGATGAGAGTGAGAATGTGTAATTTAGTACGATATCATAGCAACAATACGTACGTTGTTGTACAGTATCATGAGAATGTGTTGCTGTGATATGTGGGCAGTAAAAAAAACAACTGTTTCTGAACATTTATTAAAATGAAAGAAACAAACTGAAAATATGCTCTTTGTTAATTTATGTTCATTCACAACATGTGGATTGTGCAGCACTGCTCATTACCGGTGGGGTTAAG
>NW_022605602.1:356189-356992 GCF_008692095.1 Etheostoma spectabile | reverse complement strand
GCACCCCCCGACCCCCCCCCCCCATGCAGCACAAAGAGCCGACTGCTCCACGATAAGGTCAAGGATGTCTTCTGAGAAGACGTTTTCAGCGGCGGCATGACGCCGTCAGGCTGTGGGAGCGCGATATGCAGCTATAATGAAATGACGCCATGTTTTCAACTGTGTTTTTGATCCTAAAGGTCAGTCGTCAGTTCTTTCAACATGTTCATCTTCAGATGATTTATCTGCGCCTTCAGGAGAAAACACTTTAGTATTCCAACATATAACACATTATAATTTCATTGCAGTATTCTGTCTCACTCCTTACCTCCACCCTACACTTGGTTCTCTAACTACTTGCTAGATTATGGGTATTATTCCAGGAGAAATACATTGAAAGAGGACTGGTGTTTTTCTGCTTCTCAAACCTGATCCTGGGTTGAATTTTTCTAAATCTCCTCTCTGTCGGCCCCTGTTCTTCCTTCTTTCGCTCATGAAATGCCACTGCACACATGGTCAGAGGAAACGTTCATAAGCCAACATTTGACCAAGAGCTTTTATTTTAAATCACATTTCATTGAGCCCGCCATCTTTCATAAACCTAACCGTCCTGTTGTTGTCCAGCGAGCCGACTAAGCACTGTGATTCATCAGCGTTGCACGTTTTTTTTGCTGTATGCACTACATTGACTGCTGTTGTGTATATATATATAAATAATATAATAATGTATACTTCACTAATCTCGCAAGGGGAAATTACAATTTACATTCTGACTAGAATCTCAGTATGACACGCTGTTATTATCCATCAACATCCAGTCCTTT
>NW_022605602.1:356102-356179 GCF_008692095.1 Etheostoma spectabile | reverse complement strand
TCTCAATAATTCCTAATTTCTGCTTTTCATGTAACTCAAACATCAGGTATAATTTCTTATGAATGAGGTTTATTGAC
>NW_022605602.1:354768-356092 GCF_008692095.1 Etheostoma spectabile | reverse complement strand
AAAAATAACTGTAAAACTAAAGTTAACGAGTTGAAAGTAAGTAAGATAATGATAAGTTAGTGTTGGAAACGTCAAAAAAAGGGACAAACACTGAAAAAAGGGTTGAAAAACGGGACACAAAACGTAAGAAAAAGTTAAAAACATTGATAAAAAGCATCAACAAAAGTGTTGATTATGAAGCGCTGGGAGTGAAAAGCGTGTCGCCAAATTGCGAATTCCTGTGTCCTCGTTGCCTAAAATGCATCAGGCTCGGCCCAGTGCTCCCGATATAGAAACATGGCGTCATAAGTGAATTCTGAGATGGCGAGGGGGCTCAAATAAATATAAATAAAGTCAAAGTCTTGACTGTTAGTATTTTAATCCAAGCCCTTTCAAGGTCTTGAGTTCAATTTGTTTTAGTCCAATCACTTTTAAGGTCTTAATTATTATTCCGATCCAATCACTTTCAAGGTTTTGATCATTATTATTTTATTTAAAAGCACTTCCAGGTTCTGTTCAGAGCTATGGCAGCGCACAGCGGAGGGGGAGGAGGAGATGGGGGGGGGGGGGGAGGAGAGGGGGAGAGGGGGGAAGGGGGGGGAGGAGGGGGAGGAGAGGGGGGGAGGTGCAACAACCAAGAGTTGTGTGTCAGCATGCAGAGATGTTCCTGATTATAAGGGGAAAGGTGTAAAAACAGAGTTAAATGTAGTGCCCGTGCAACAAACTGGGTTTATTTGCATGTTTGGAAATATGGTTGGCCCGGGGTGGGAGTGTGGTGTGTGTGTGGTGTGTGAGTTGTGTGTCGTGGATGTGTGTGTGTGTGGTGTGTGTTGTGTGTGTGTGTGATATGAGTGTGAAGATGAATGCTATCCTGGCGGTAGGGGAGGGAGGGGGGGGAGAAAATATTCCGGCCAATCGCAACAGCTGGTCAGTCTGATGTCATGTTGCCTGAGCTCATTAACTATTCATGAGATCGCCCAATTGCTCTCATTGGCTAGCTGTTAGCCAATCAGAGTCCAGCAGCTTAGCTGGTTGAATATTAATGAGAGTTGTTGAGTCCAGGGTAGGACTTTAAAGTAACGCTATGTGACTTTTCCTCTTTGGTCCCCCTACAGGTTGGAAGGGGGATTGTCCCATTATGTCTCGTTGGAACTACAGATCCTAAAGCCCCCCTAATTAAAAAATTAAAAATAGTGCTTGTCAGCCATTAGTCAACATTACATGACTACGTGTTTTACTAAAGTCAGTGGTGCGATATGAAGTCTGTTTTTTTGTAATGGTTCCAATAAAACAGTAGGGTGGCCCGGAGAGGGCACTAGAAACATTTGACATCTACCATCGGGGG
>NW_022605602.1:354658-354743 GCF_008692095.1 Etheostoma spectabile | reverse complement strand
ATCCGGACTAAACTTTGACATCTACCCATCTGGGATCCACTCAACATCCTCTGATCTTCGCTATTAGTCAAAATAATTCATAATT
>NW_022605602.1:349565-354648 GCF_008692095.1 Etheostoma spectabile | reverse complement strand
TTTTTAACTAAAAACTTGTGTATAATTTGATGCAAATGAGGTTTATTGACCATGAATTACAAGAATAAGTGTAAAACCTCTTATTAAACCAGCTCAGGTTTTTAAAAAAAAGCGCCAAAAACATCGGAAAAAGCACAAAACAAATGTCAATTTTCAATTTTGACCTGGAAGGACAAGTTGATGGTTGACAGGAAGAACACACGAGGGTTAAACAGTCTCAAACTGGATTTGGAGAAACCTGAAGAAACCCAGTATAACAATATGAGAACATACAGAAAAACCAAAAAACAAAGACCAGTCCCATTACTGTGTCCCCTATATTTATTTATATAGAAGGATTTGAAAATTAATATTCGTGAGTATCAGAGTCCTTTAACCCTCCAATTTGGCCCTTTTTCAAAAAGCGTCTTCATCAAAAATTTGTGTTTTCTTTTAAACAAATAGTCCCAAAAGAATAATGTGGATGTGTCACTACAACGCAAGTTAAATCAATGAAAGTGGTGAACTGACCCTTTAATTTGGGTGTTTTAATCGTATTTTACAGCTTGAATAAATAACAAATGATAAAAGATCTTTGAAGAAAGTGACAAATGTCAGAAAAAAAAGTGACAAAAATGTACAAATAATTTAAATAAAAGTGAGGAATTTATAAAATATAAAAAAAAGAAGTGACCAGTCCCATTGTTATTTTAGATTAGATTAGATTAGATTAGATTAGATTAGATTAGATTCAACTTTATTGTCATTCCACAGGTACAAGGCAACGAAATGCAGTTCAGGTCTAACCAGAAATGCAATAGCAGCAGGTGCAGGATATACACTGGTTCCATAAGTGCAGGACATGGATATGTACTGGATAAATATAGAAAAGAATACTATTAGTTCCTAGCGGTCTCTTCATCTGTGTTTTCTACGATGTACTTTGTGAGCGACAAGGCAGTGACACTCGGGGCTAATACTCAGCGCCTGACGAGGTAGAGAATAAGAAATGACTAATGGGCTTCTTCTTCGTCTTCCTGTGGCCATTAGTGAGGGCAGCGCATCATTCTCTGTGTGATTATGGACTCTCCCCCCCACCCCCCCTAACCCGCCACCTACTGTGATCCCTATCAGGTCTGCTAAGGCCTCTGGGGAAGCAGAAACCCCTTGCGGCGGGGTCTAACCGGAGCGGTCGCCGTGTCACGGTGGCTTTGATTCGCCGTTCGAAGCAATCAGCCGCTGTGGGGTTTTCTGGACCGTCGGCCAATCGGCCTTCGAATCGTGCGGCAGGACAGGAGTTATCCTGTGCGTGAGTTGATTCTGACGAGCTGCTTCTACCCCCCTGCGTTTAGCATACTCCTCTCAAGACCAGACGCTAACGTGACATCAAGAACCTTCGCACAAAGATCTGCGTCGCTTGGCCACAAGAGTCAGGTCATCAGGATCTATAGAAATCTCCGCTATTTGCAGGCGTCTAGGGGTGTGTGATGTTGCGATTCAGAGGGATTTGAAATTAATTTATTGATTATCAGTGTGCTTTAACCCCCTCCAATCTGACCTGTTTTCTAAAATTTTTCTTTTATCAGAAATTTGGTTTCCTCCAACCCTGGTGTTGTCTTCACCTTCGGCCCTCTCGGGTCCCCTTGTGACTTATTTGGTGTTTTTAATACAACACTTCCTGAACACATTTCCTTCATAATCTATGAACACAAAATATCATCTTCTCTCGTTTCCAACACTGAGATCACATATATGTTTTAGGGGCATGCATCAGTCTCTACACACACTATTAAACATAAACATGGACGTGGGGTTTGTTTTTTTATCATAGGTTATAATTCATTTTAAAAATCCTATGGAACAACATAAATTGTCATATCCCGATAATGTTCGGATCAGTAATCATGTTTGGTATCACAGGAATAGGAAAGGACGCTGATTTCATCACGCAGCACAACATTGGAACTTGGAACCATTTTTATCTTCTTGGTAAAACATGCGTATCATGGCTCAATTGACCCGGCATTACATACAAACAGGTGGTTAAAACAAATTGTCGCAGAAAACTAAAATGAGACTTTTAGATATCTACTACCTGTCTGTGGTCTCTGTTTGTACATTAAGCGCGTCGTTAGGCATCTGTTGCAAAAGTGACCACACAACTCACACCTTCACTCGACTCCCATCAGGTAGTGACTACCTCGTTCTGCAAGGCTCTGATCATCCACTGACATGACTATGCATTTATGGTACTTTAGTAGTATTCATTCATTGTGTTAGGTACGGAAGATATTTGAGGACATGTATGGTGTCCAAGCGCTCGTCTTGAAGGCTGCTTACTTCGCCTGTAAATGATGACTAAGGATCTACTGCTGATCGATTCTACGACGAAATTAATTTCTAATTAATTTACACTTTATGATCCCCAGTGGGGAATTACAATGTTACAGTTGTTTAGTTATAACTACACACAAATGCCTTAAACCACACACACACACACAACACACACCACTGCGCACTACACACCCGTATGTAGATGCAGAGTTGGGGGGGTGTGGGGGGGGCTCCCAGCTGGACCATCGCCCTGAGCATTGGAGGGGGGGGGGGGGGTTCAGGTACCTTGCTCAGGCACCTGGCAGTGCCCCGCAAGGTGAGCGCATCGCTCCAGCTACTGATCCACACTCCTTACGGGACTTGACCGACACCCTCCTGTTCCTGTACCCCAACTCCCTACGGACTGAGCTACTACGTCCGCCCCCCCCCCAACTGCTGCTTGTGTTGTTTCGGGAACACTTTGAGGGGTGGGGGGGTGCCCTTCATCATTTATCATTTCACAATACAGTTAGAAACTCTATTCTCCACTCTACTAATGCCTCACATGTCTAGGCGTATTTGCCCTGGCTAACCGGATCATTTTTTACATAATCTCTTGAAGCTCGGCGACCAATTCCATGAAATATGATGACCTACGTGCGTCCATATATTGTTGTCTCTCTCTCCCCTACCTTTCACTTTCCTTTATTTCCTGTCCATCTTTCTATCGTTGTTAACAATCAGCCGGAGACAACCAAGACTCCAGCACAGCTCCAAAGTGGTGATTCTCCGTTGATTCTATAGCTTTCCACTAATTTGCAAACAATTTCACTGAATGGAATTTCCTAGAGACTTAAAGTGCTCATTTTTCACAGTTCATCTATTGGGTATTAGAGTTAAATCGCGAATAGGGTTTACTATGGTTTCGATTTTTCAATTAAATCGCCATATCGTTTTGGTGTGTAGCTACTCGCACATTGTGCCTGCAAGTCCTCCGCTTTTCACCCTGTGTGTTGAGCCTCTGTTTACATCTGACATTCTGTTTCCATCGTTGTTGGGAGTCGCTACATGGGGGCATTACCTAGTTTTAAGGACTACTACCGTTCAGGAGCCAGCCACCTGAGGGTCCTGACAGTACCTACGTCAAGGACTACGCCAGTCACAGTGGAGCAGAGTATGAGGCCCCTGACAGTACCTAGGTTAAATGACTACTACGAACTCAGCCAATTTAGAGCAGAGTATGAGGGCCCGACAGTACCTAGGTAAGGACTCCTAGTCCAGCTCAGGGAAGCAGGTATGGGCGCCCTGACAGCACCCTAGGTCGGACTACCTAGCCAGTCCAGCATGCAGCTGGGTCCTGACGTACCTAGTCTAAGTGACTACTATCCAGTCGGAGGCAGAAGGTATGAGGTACGCCTGACAGCTACCCGTAGACTGTAGCGCCTACTACACATGCATGAGCTCAGGATGTGATGCTGTCACCTGACTGTACCTAGGTAAAGACACTTACCATTCAGCAGCAGAGTAGGAGGGCCCCTGTGAAGGTACCTATGTTAAGGACGTACTAGCTCAGTTCGGAGCAGAGTTGTAGGGGGTCCGTGACAGTATCCTCATAATCCTGAGGTTATCTGGTGTTTTCTACAACCAGGTGCCCCGTCATACTTCTGACGTTCATTATTAACCCTCACACGTGGCTGTGTCCTTCCTTATTCACCTTTGACCCGCAACTGTGATTCTCCTTCTCCTGGTTATTGGAAAGGGCACGATTGTGGGGGTAGTTTCTACAATCTTGTTTCAAAGGTCGGTTGTCACATTTTCTTATCAATCTGTGGTCTCCGTGGTACAGTGTTCTTTCAGGTTAGACGGGCACATTTTTCTCCGATCTGTTGGTGTTTGGGCCCTTGTCAGGGTTTTAAAAATAATGTGTGCAGGACGGGTGTGTCTCGCGTTTTTGTGTTTTGTTTTCCACAACACTTTTGTCAGTGTGTTGGCAATGGCGGCTCGCCATGTGCACGGGACAACACAAGGGTTACGCAGTGGATTAGGAGTGGTTTCCAAATAGGAAGCTGAGATGTTCCATCACACGATTTTAACGCCCTCCAGCTACAGAGTACCTATTCAATCCCTTTTATAAATAACCTGTGGAACGGTCCGATAATATAAAGCTCGGCACTAAAAATCAATACACTTTCAGACAATAACCTTTAGCTTCGTGTCAGATCAACCCGCGAATCGCTCTGCAAATTACCACTCTCCTTCAGGGACAAGTTATGCACTTATATTTGATGTTTTACACATTTACTCTTATATAGTAACTATCTTCTTGTATCTGCTTTTTGATCCCCCACATGTCGTTGTAGTACCCTCTCTCAAATACCCCACGCGGAAATCCCTTTTAAGATGGGGAAATGCCCAGTAAAATTTTGGACGGTGCATGGCCCAATATCAGATAGTAGTTGTACTTTTTTTTTAACACTACTGTACGTTTTAGTTTGTTTTTATCCATTTACTGATAGAACAGCTGATAGATACAGAAGGCAGATAGTGTTGTGGTTGTGTGTGTGTGTATGTGTGTGTGTGCTGGTGTGTGTCTGTATGGGGGGGGGGGGTGATATACAGCTGAGGGCCTCAGTTCGGGATTTGAACCTGACCCCCTTCGAGGACTGAGCCTTATCTGTGAGTCCTCAGGTGGACGCATGAATGGTAGGCCACTCCCGGTATCCAGTAGAAATCTGACGGGTTTTGTATACCGTCTAGCATCATAATATCACGTGTCTACAGTTTTGTAATT
>NW_022605602.1:339882-349540 GCF_008692095.1 Etheostoma spectabile | reverse complement strand
GTTCCATAAGTGCAGGACATGGATATGTACTGGATAAATATAGAAAAGAATACTATTAGTTCCTAGCGGTCTCTTCATCTGGTGTTTCTCAGTAACTTTGTGAGCAAAAGCAGTGACGACTCGGGGCTAATAGCCCTGACGAGGTTGAGATAAAATGCTAATGGCTTCTTCTTCTTCTTCCTGTGGGCCATTAGAGGAGCAGCAGCAGCAGCCTGTGTGATGTGGACTCCCCCCCCACCCCCCTACCCCCCCTACTGATCCCTATCAGGTCTGCTAATGGCCTCTGGAAGGAAGAAACCCCTTGGCGGCGTGTGATGCTAACCGGAGCGGGTCAGCCGTGTCACGGGGCTTTGATTCGCCGTTCGATCCGCTGTGGGGTTTTCTGGACGCGTCGGCCAATCGGCTTCGATCGTCGGCAGGAGGAGTTTCCGTGCTGGATTGATTCTGACGAGCGCTCGACCCCCCTCGTTAGCAGACTCCTCTCAAAGACCAGACGCTAACGGGACATCAAGACCTCACACAGATCTGCTGCTGGACCCAGAGAGGTCATCAGGAGGAAAGAAATCTACCGATTTGCAGGCAGGTGTGTGTGTTGGATGAAGAGGGATTTGAAATTAAATATTAGTGAGTATCAGTGTGCTTTAACCCTCCAATCTGACCTGTTTTCTAAAAGTTTCTTTTATCAGAAATTTGGGTTTTCCTTCAACCCTGGTGTTGTCTTCACCTTCGGGACCCTCTCGGGTCCCTTGGGACTTATTTGGGGTTTTTAAAAACAATTCTGAAACACAATTTTCCTTCATAATCTATTAACAAATATCATCTTTATCTCAGTTTCCAACAGCTGAGATAACATATATGTTTAGGGAATGCATCAGTCTCTACTAGCACACTATTAAACATGGACGTGGGGTTTGTTTTTTTTATCATAAGGTTATAATTCATGTTAAAAATCCACTATGGAAACAACATAAGTGTCATATCCAGAATAATGTTCGATCAGTAATACCTGTTTATCACAGGGAAATAAGGAGGAAAGCACAAGGACGCGGATTCGCAGGCAGGGAAACATGGGACCCCCTTGGACCATTTTTTCTTCTTGACAAAAATATAAAAAATGGGCAATTTGACCCCCGGATGCGATACCCATACAAAGGGTTTGTTAAAAAAAGTCCAGAAAACTTTAAAATGGTAGTAATAAGATTACAAGTCTGTGGTTTTGGACATTACACGAAGGTCTCGTTTTCTTTTTAGCATCTCTGTTGCCAAAGAGTTGACACCCAACTCACCACCCTGCACTCGACTACCCCATCAGGTACACCCTGACTACCAGCGGCCTGGGCAAGGTCTTATTCATCCCACTGAATGAGTATGCATTATCCCCCCCGGTACTGTAGTAGTATTCATTCATTGTGTTGTACGAAGATACGATATTTGAGGACATGTAGGGTGTCCCCACGCGTCTTCGAACCTGCTGTACTTCCTGTACCAATGATGACTAAAGGATCTCCGGATAAATCTACACTAAAATAAATTTTAATATTAATTTACACTTTATTGATCCCCAGTGGGGGAGGAAAAACTTACAAATTTCCAGTTTGTGTATACACTAACACACCACTGCTAAAAAAAAAAAACACAACACACCAACACCACACACACAAGCGCACACCCACCCACACGTAGAGATGTCAGAGTTTGGGGGCGGGGGGCGGGGGGGGGGGGGCTCCAGCTGGACCACCGCGCGCCTGAGCATTGAGGCGGGGGGGGGGCCCGGGGGTGCGGGGCCCGACGCGGGGGCGGTTCAGTCCACGTGCTCAAGGGCAACCTGGCCCAGTTGCCCAGGAGGGTTGACAAGTTGGAATCTCCCTCCCCAGCTACTGACTACACACCCTCCACTTACGGGGGAGACTGAACCGAAACCCCTGGATCCCTACCCAACTCCCCTACGGGACTGAGATACGGCCCCCCCCCCCCCAACTGCCTGCTGTGTTTTTTGGACACCTTGAGGGGTGGGGCGGGTCATCATTTCATTTCACATTGTTGAAAGATGCCTATTTTTCACATCTCTAAGGCCATTCCAGTCTCAGGCGTGTGCCTCTAAACCCGGATTCATTTACAAAAGCTTCTTGAAAGCTCCGGCGAATCCCCCTTACCAAATGAAATATGATGAACTACGGTGCATATATTTTGTTTCTCTCTCACTCCTTTCACTTTCCTTCTAGTTTCTGCTCCCATCTTTCTATGTCTGTTAAAATCAGCCGGAGACCAAGACTCAAGCAAAGCTCCAAATGGATATCGGTGTTTCTGCATTTCACTAATTGCAACAATTTCACCTGAAATGAATATTAGAGATTAAAGGGCTCATATTCAGGTTAATAATGCTATTTAGAGTAATCCGAAATCAGGTTTACATGGTGCATTTTCAATAAATCGCCCATGTATCCTCTTGTTGTAGCTATGCACATTGCTGCAGCTCCTCTTTCACCCTGTTGTGGTGAAGCATCTTGTGACATCCCCCTGATATTCTGTTCAATCTTTGTTGGGAGGTCTGAACCCATGTGCAGTACCTCAGGTAAGGACTACTAGCCCGTCGGAGCAGAGTTTATGAGGGCCTCCGAAAGGACATAGGTAAGGATACTAGCCAGTTCAGGAGCAGAGTCTGAGTGGCCCTGACAGTACCCTAGGTAAGGAATTAATGACCCCCCCCGTCAGAAGAAGCAGACACCGAAGTATAGTGGAGGGGCCCTGACAGTACCTAGGCTACAGGGACTACTATGCACCAGTCAGAGCCACAGAGTATGGGGCCAGACAGGTACTAGGGGAAGGGACTACTAGCCAGTTAGGAGCAGGGAGAGGGTCCTGACAGTACATAGGTAAGGATACTAGCCACCAGGCCGGAGCAGAGTATGGAGGGTCCTGACAGTACCGACGGTAAGGACCTACTAGCTCAGTAAGGAGCAGAGGTCATGAGGTCCGACAGTACCCTAGGTAATGACCCTAATAGACAGTCAGACCAGCAGAGTACTGAGGGCCTCCGACGTACCTAGGTAAGGATACTCTAGCCCAGTCAGAGCAGAGTATTGGGGTCCTGACAGTACCTCATTAAAAAACCCGACTTTGGCGTTTTTTTACCAACTGGCCCTGCTCCCCCCTTCACTCTCTGGACTCATTTTAACCCTCGTGTGTCTCCGTTGACCTGCAACTGGGTTTTGTCTGGGTTCGAAATTCAACATTGTGTTGTTCATTTTCTACACTTTTTTCACAATGTTGTTGTCACTTTCGTAACAATATCGTTGTCCCTTTTTACAGTGTTTTTCATGTTTAGGTACACCCTTTTCCGAGATTTTTTTTTTGTTCCATTTGCAGTGTTTAAAAAAAGATGTTTTCATTACTTTTTTCGGCTTTTTTGTAAGTTTTTTTCCCAAAATTGTCAGTTTTTTGTCATCGGTTTCCAATGTGACGCGAAGGGACACACACAAGGGTTCGCAGTGTATATATTCTGTTCCCACCAATGGGACAGCTGATATGTCGCATCTAAACACCCGATTGTAGTAAACACTCCAGCTACAGCAGGACCCTTAATCAATCCCTTTTATAAATACCTTTGGAAAAGTTCAGTTAAAGCCGGACTCGAAAAAATCAATCAACACCTTTCAGAAAAAACCTTTAGCTTCGTTTCAGAACACCGCCCATTCTCTGCAAATAAATTACTAACATCCCTGCAGGGAAAATATGCAATTAGATTTGATGTTTTACAAACATTTACCATCTTTTAGTTAAGAACTATCTTCTTGTGGAATCTGCTTTGTGAGCCACCACATGTAGTGTGTAACTCTCTCACGCGGGTCCTTTTAAGATGGGGAATGCTGAGTAAATTTGGATCCGGGCCATGGACCAAGATCAGAGATTTAGTTGCTTTTTTTTTTTTTTTTTTACACATACTGTTCCCTACTGTTGGGGTTTTTTTTTAGGTTTGTTTTCCTTTATGCCTGAAACAGCTCGAAGAGCGAGGACAGGAAAGGGAAAGAAAGAGGAGGGCGTGTGGTGGGGTGTTGTGTGTATGTGTGTGTTGCCTGTGTGGTGTGTGTGGGGCGGGGGGGCCCCCCCGGTGATATACAGCTTGAGGGCCCCCCCCCCAACCAGGTCGGATTTGAACCGGACCCCCCTGCGAGGGACGGAGCCTCCACTGCGTCAAGGTTGCGCCATTGGAGGCAACCCCCCCGGGTATGAACAATCTGACGGTTTGGATAACCTTCAGCAGAAATATCACCCGGTGTCACACAGTTTGGTAAATTACAGCTTTGAAAAAACCGTCTTTTTTGAAATTAGGGTAAAATAAAAAGTCATGTTTAATTTTTCACACACTGGCAGGCGGGTTCCTGAGTTTTTCCAACCGGGGATACCTTGGAGTCAGGGACACCACCTGCGTTCTCCTGCATTCTGGTGCATTTGTAACAACCAATTGTGTAGCACAGCGCTAGGAACAAACCAGACGGTGTTTTCTGTCAGATGGTTATAGATGTCGACATTTCCTACTGCTTGAAAGCCGCTCTTCTTTCGTGGAGAAAGAGAGAAAGAGAGAAGAGGAAAGCGATTTGACAACGTTGCGCCGCAAAGTTAAACAGAAGCTGTAACCACACATCTCCATGCAGGAAACCCGTGCGGTTCGATTCTCCCTTCTGATCGTTGTGAGGTTTTAAAATCTTGTTTCTGTCAATTCAACCAGTTTTACGCTGGCTTTTCTTTAAACAAGAATCCTGCGTTTTGTTCAAATTTTTCACGGGTCACGCCGTTTGCCGTTGAAGACCATCAAAATGGGATGAAACGCCTCGCTGTCCGGTTATTTTGTTTTACTTCTTGAGCACAAACTGTACAATTAGTAGAAAAAAGAAAAAAAAAAAAAAAAAAAAAAAAAACGAGTCGTTATCAGTTTTTGTTTTGTTTTGGAAAACAAAATATGGAGGAAAAACAAGTCATTTTTTTGCCGTGTGGTTTCTTTTCGCAAAAAACACGGATATGGCAGGTTTAAGAGAGGTATGGTTCCACTATAGGGGATGTCTCGTTTTACAACATATGTACAGGGTGGAGAAGGATATATCGGAAGCCTGCCACACACACACACACACACCCATACACAAAAATGGGTAATGTGAGAAAAACAAGGAAAAAAACCCAACAATAAAGTGACAAAAAAATTGGGAAAAAAAATCCTACAAAAACGTTGAGGAAATAAAAAGGAAAAAACCTCAAGAAGTCAAAATTTCGGCCCAGGGATAAACACAAAGTGCAGGTCGACACGAGGGTTTTAAACCTATCCAAACAACTTGGAAAAAAGAAAACAACACCCTCACCAATCTCATTAAAAGTGACACAAATGTGGAAAAAACCACACGAAAAAGTGGATACTTCGTTGACACCCCAACAAAGTGACAAAAAAAAAAAAACCAAATTTGGTTTTTATGGGTGCCGTGAAGACACACCCCCTATTCTTCACCGGAGCATCGTTAAGTGATGACAATTTTGGACCAAGTATGACAGTGGATGAGGACGGGGTACCAACAACAGGATACCGTGCTCAAGAGCAAAGAGCGGGCTGGTATCACACAAGGATCATCAACGTATCAACGTGTGTGAGGATCAACCCAAGGTATAAAACGCCAGGCCGCTGGGGAGTCTATCCTTAGACCCGCCCGCCCCAGCGACACATATTTTGCCACCCAAATCCGCATGCGTTGTTATACCCCCCACCCCCCCCCCACACTCGGCGGGAAATTTCATCAAAGGCTCAACAACGTATCATCAAAGTTATCACAAAAGTCTCACAACCACACCCAGTTCTTTCTTTTATTTCAATTCAACTTCGGTTGGCTGGGTCCAGTTCAAACCAAAGTACATCAAAGTATCAGCCAGAACAAGCGATCATCAGCCATGACCGCGGGAGAGGAAAGAGAGAGAGGGAGGCAGAACAGGGTGATCATCAACTACTGGGACAGAACGTATTCCCAAACCAAGCGCGAGAGATCCTGAGAGCCCACAGAACAGCGCCGGCATGTGAAGGGCCCGGCAACTATGCGCTCAGGTCCCTGCGCCACAGGCACCCGACCTACGCCCCTAGGCCCCTTTCTGCAGAAGCCCCGCGCCTCGGGTTTCCCGCCCACTGTGTATCGACACGTGAGACAGACCCTAGCCGATCTCAGTTTCCAGGGATATATGACCAAATGAAATCAACTCAATCTTACAGCGTATGCCCGGTAGGAGATATAACCAACCCAGTATCATCAACCAGTCATCATAAAGTTGTGTCCTAGTCATCGACCTTCACAGGGTCACCAAGGGTATCATCACAGATCAATATCTCGACTATTCTATCGCATCAAATATAGTTTATCGAATATCGAAAGGGTTTATTAAAGCAGTTGACAAACAGAGAAGTTTAGCCCAAAGCGATGTATCAGAACCAAAGTGGTATCCCCATCCAATCAGTACCCAGAGCATACAACAGGAGTAATCACCACATCACGTCAAAAGGCGAGGGTACCGATCCACACAGAGAGACATGTCGCCATCGAAACAGTTTGGGTGGGTGTATAGGATCATCTGGAGAGTATACAACAGGTGGTGACCATTCAAGATTAGATGCTACACTATTCCCTAGACGGTTATAAAAGTACTTGACAGCTAACTGTCACTGTCGTGGACGGACACACGCGGCACAGACGTTATCAAACAAAGGATCATCAATGACCCTCTATCGTACGAGATATTAGAGAAAAGTTCACAACTCATTCGCCAGAGGAAGTCAGCATGCTATACAGAAGTCCAGTAGATTACAGGCCTCTCACATAAGTGAATCAACAACCAGACATGACTTGATTCAAACAAGACGGAATCTAGGCCCAGAAGGAAGTCGATTCACAAACCAAAGAGAACGTCATTGAGAAGAAAGTGGAAAAGAAATGTGGATGCGAGAAGGTCTCCTCTATGCCTAAACGATCACTGTTGGTTCTGTCGCTTTAGTGTTGTCTCACGATTATCTTTTTTTGTAAAGAACAGGTATTATCGACCGTACCACAATGATGAACTTTTGTACTAAAGAGCGATTCATAAGACGAAAACGCGATACTTTTGGTACCGTGAGAGGGAGCTGGTTAGGATACCCGAGATTTATCCCTTTATTGGCTTGCAGGTAACGCACCCGGTTAGGTCTAGCGCCCACAGTGTGCGAAATCTGGCAGCTGTCCTCGTGTCTGTCCGTCCACCTGCCACTCAACGCATGGACAAGAAGAACTGACGCCGGGCCCGCACAACCCGGAGCAGACTTGTGATTTATGTGATCCATGCATGTGACACTACCGAGATTGGAGAATCTGGAACAGATTGGATTATATTATTGAGCTTACTGTAATGGGGGCCAGCCAGATCTACCCCTCACACCAGATCGGACCCGGCCCGCACGCCCCGAGCACCGCAGACGCCCACCCCCCCGCCAACCCAAACACGCACGCGACCTATGGGAATGTGAAGGTACTGTTTTTTTACCTACATATCAAGCGCTTGTCGCCTCTCAGTTTTTGGTGCCAAATACCTTTGCAGTAGAGGTTTAGATTTTATTATATTTAAGGCGGTGCTTGTAGTGCTTGGCTTAAAATAGGTAGTAAATGGGTTCCGCACCAATGTGCGTAGCAAATAGTAGTTGTTTGTTTATGTGAGGAACAAGAGGCAAGGATGCGACTGCCCTCTTACGCCCCCCCCCCCCCCACGAGTGTACGGCAAGGTGTGGTGAACTTCCACCACGTAGACTGTCAGTCCGCCATACTACAACAAAACAACGCACTCACACTACCTCTGATCCGCCACCTACCAGCCTATAGGCACACGCGCACGCTGGACACTCTAACTGGATTATTCCACGGTTCCCCATTTTCCTGCTCACCAAACGTCCTTTTAAGTAAACATTTGCCCTTCGTTCATTAAAATACCCCACGAGACCGTGATTTGTTAGTTGTTGTTAGGCCCTGATCACAGTGGATGCTATTCCGGGGATGTTGGACTAGACCTTAGCGCCAGATGGTGGTTCCATACAGAGTACAGTAGGAACAGAGGCGAGACAAGGTGTGTAGTTACTGTTTCGGCTTTCGTTTCTTCCTCATGTGTAGTGTGAATTATTGTATCCGGGACACAGGTAAGATCGCGCGAGAATCTCCTGGCACATGACATGCACTGCACGTTTGCGTTTGTATCAGTGTCAAGAGCTGTCGTACATCCAGGGATGCAGATGCCCTATAGTGGAGGGGGCGCACCCCGGGCCGCCCAGCCACACCCGCCAGTCTCCCCAGCAGGCCCCGCCAGTTCAGCAACGCCACCCTCCCCAACCCCCCCACCAAGAACACGCGTCCCACCTGGCTTGTTTAGTCCACACCCCTAATGTTCCTCTCCCCTCACCGTCCTCATAGGATAATCCCTAATATGATCATTGTCATCGTAACAATCACCATTGTTGATTTTATTATCCTTCTTCTGGTTTTGTCCGGGTCGTGGGATACCGGGGGTGTGTGTGGTGTGTGTTATGTGTGTGTGTGTGTTCGTGTATGGGGTGTGAGGTCGAGTTGTCGTTGTGGTTGTGTGTTGTGTGTGGAAGCAGGGAAGTGGTTGTTTCGGGTGTGTTTGTGTTAGTTGTGTGTGTGATGAGTGGGTGGTGTTGGATGTTGTTGTGTGAGTGGTTTTGGGTGTGGAGTTGCGTGTAGTGTGTGTATAATGTAGTAAGAGGGGTGGGTGTGAGGAGTTTGTGAAAGCTTGTCTGATATTACAGGATTGCGCTTAGAGCAGGAAGTGTGGATGTACGAATAGTGTGGGGAGCAAAAGGGTTTTCAGGGTTGTGATGTACGTGTGTTAAAGAAGTGGATGCTTGGGGTAAAGAGGTGGTAATCTGCGAAGTGGTTTGTTTTAATGAGAATTAGGTGTGTGTGTGATGTGTGTGGGGAGGTTCAGGTGGGTGTGTGTGTGTGTTGTTGTAGCGGGTGCTGGATGGTAGGTGGAAAAGACTTGGTATTGTGAGGTCTTTTCTGGCCGGGGGCCATGTAGTTTGCCACAGGTCTCTAGGCGAATCTCACTTGCCTCTTAAGTTCTCACAGACACGGTTTGCTCCATGTGCAGGTTTAGATGGCAGCGTGATCACGTGTGTGTGTGTGTGTTCTTCCCAAAGCCTCCTCCTGCTTGGATTGCCTGCTGGTGTGTGTGCTGTGAGAGCCCCAGACAAGAATACCAAAAGAGACTAGGAGATAGCCCATGTTGCATCATGTGATTCTGATTTGGTCAATCAGCGTCATTCTTATGGGTTTCTTGTAACTCTGGATCAGAAGACCCCTTGATAAGTATAACACATGTTGCCATGGGTGGAGTGTGTACAGGATCAGATTTACACTCAACTATAATCAGTTTTAACTCATCGAAATGGCAATGTTAGGGGATCCGGAGGGAAGAGACGAGGGGTGAGGAAAGGAAGGAAATTGGGGAGCGCTATCCAGCGCTACACAGCTACAATTGACTAACTGGCAGTATGGTGATGTGTGTGTGTGACGTTGCAGGATGCTTCTACGGGGGTGGTCGGTACCCTCCTGGCCTTCAACGACGAGATAAAGCATGCTGCACAGGTCATACC
>NW_022605602.1:339252-339857 GCF_008692095.1 Etheostoma spectabile | reverse complement strand
CCCCCCCCCCCCAACTGCTGCTGTGTTTTTTGGGAACACTTGAGGGGTGGGGGGGGTCATCATTTACATTTCACATTGTTGAAAGATGCTATTTTCACATCTCTAATGCATCCATGTCTCAGGCGTTTGCCCTCTAACCCGGATCATTTTACATAAGCTCTTGAAGCTCGGCGACCAATTACCAATGAAATATGATGACCTACGTGTGCATATATTTGTTGTTTCTCTCTCCACTCCTTTCACTTTCCTTTATTTCCTGCTCCATCTTTCTATCGTCTGTTAAAATCAGCCGGAGACAAAGACTCAAGCAAAGGCTCCAAATGGATTCTCGTTGTTTCTGCATTTCCACTAATTGCAACAATTTCACTGAAATGAATTCATTAGAGATTAAAGTGCTCATATTCAGGTTCATAATTGTATTTAGAGGTTAAATCCGAATAGGTTTACATGGTTTCATTTTCAATAAATCGCCATATCTTTGTTGTAGCTACTGCACATTGCTGCAGCTCCTCTTTTCACCCTGTGTGTTGAGCTCTGTTTACATCTGACTTCTGTTCCATCTTTGTTGGGAGTCGCACATGTGCAGTACCTAGGTAAGGACTACT
>NW_022605602.1:337842-338766 GCF_008692095.1 Etheostoma spectabile | reverse complement strand
CCTAGGTAAGGACTACTAGCCAGTCAGGAGCAGAGTATGAGGGTCCTGACAGTACCTCATAAACGATTGGGTTTTTTAAACCTGTGCTCCCTTCACTTCCTGACTCATTTAACCCTCGTGTTGTCTTCCCGTTGACCTGCAACTGGGTGTTTTTCTGGGTTGAAATTTCAACATTTTGTTGTTATTTTCTACACTTTTTTCAATGTTTTTGTCACTTTTCTTAACAATATCTTTGTCCCTTTTTACAGTGTTTTTCATGTTTTCGGTCACATTTTCCGATTTTTTTTTTGTCCCTTTTTCAGTGTTTAAAAATAATGTTTTCATTACTTTTTTTCCTGCTTTTTTGTAGTTTTTTTCCCAACATTTGTCAGTTTTTTGTCATCCGGTCCAATGTGACGCGAGGACAACACAAGGGTTACGCAGTGTATTATTATTCTGTTCCAAATAGGAAAGCTGATATGTTCCATCTACACGATGTTAACCCTCCAGCTACAGAGACCTTAATCAATCCCTTTTATAAATAACCTTTGGAAAGTTCATTTAAAGCTCGGACTAAAATCAATCACACTTTCAGAAATAACCTTTAGCTTCGTTTCAGAATCACCGAATCTCTGCAAATTACTCACATCCTGCAGGGAAAATATGCAATTAGATTTGATGTTTTACACATTTACTCTTATAAGAACTATCTTCTTGTAATCTGCTTTTTGATCCACCACATGTAGTGTAGTAACTCTCTCACGCGGTCCTTTTAAGATGGGGAATGTGAGTACATTTGGACCGGGCATGGACCAATATCAGATATTTAGTTGTTTTTTTTTTACACATACTGTATGTTTTAGTTTTTTTTCCTTTATGTAGAACAGCTGAAGAGAGACAGGAAAGGGAAGAGAGGTGTGTGTGTGTGTGTGTGTATGTGTGTGT
>NW_022605602.1:336059-337832 GCF_008692095.1 Etheostoma spectabile | reverse complement strand
GTGTGTGGGGGGGGGGGTGATATACAGCTGAGGGCCTCAGGTCGGATTTGAACCCGGACCCCCTGCGAGGACTGAGCCTACTGAGTCAGGTGCGCATGGAGGCCACCCCGGGTATGAAATCTGACGGTTTGATAACCTTCAGCAGAAATATCACGGTGTCACAGTTTTGTAATTACAGCTTTGAAAAAAAACGTCTTATTTTGAAATTTCTGGGTAAAAAAAAGTCATGTTTAATTTTTCACACACTGGCAGGTCGGGTCTGAGTTTTTCCAACCGCAGTATACCTTGGAGTCAGTAACCTGCGTTCTCCTGCATTCTGGTGCATTTTTAACAACAATTTGTGTAGCACAGGTAGACAAAATAGTGTGTTTTCTGTCAGATGGTTTATAGATGTCGACATTTCCTACTGCATTTGAAAGCCGCTTCTTTCTTGGAGAAAGAGAGAAAGAGAGAAAGAGATTTGACAAACGTGCGCCGCAAAGTTAACAGAAGCTGTTAAACACACATCTCCATGCAGGAAACGTGCGTTTCGATCTCTTCTGATCTGTTTGTGATGTTTTAAATCTTGTTTCTGTCATTTCAACAGTTTTACGCTGGTTTCTTAACACGAATCCTTCGTTTTGTTCAATTTTCAGGTCACGCCGTTTGCCCCGGTTGAAGATATCAAAATTGGATGAAACGCTCGCTGTCCGTTATTTTGTTTGACTTGAGCACAAAATTGTAAATTAGTAGAAAAAAAGAAAAAAAAACGAGTCGTTATCAGTTTTTTGATTTTGTTTTTGGAAACAAATATGGAGAAAACAAGTCATTTTTTGCCTTTTGGTTTTATTTTGAAAAAACACGAATGGCAGTTTAAGATGGTATGGTCCACTATAGGGGTGTCTCGTTTTTACAACATATGTACAGGTGAGAAGGATATATCGGAGCCCTGCCACACACACACACACACACATACAAAAATTGGTAAATGTGAGAAAAAAAAGAAAAAAAACATTATAAAAGTGACAAAAAATTTGGAAAAAAAATCTACAAAAACGTTGAGAATAAAAAAGGAAATAAACATCAAAATGTCAAAATTTCGGCCCAGAATAACACAAAGTTGCAGGTCGACACGAGGGTTAAAAATATCAAACAACTTTGGAAAAAACATAAAAAAATCTCATTAAAAAGTGACAAAAATGTCGGAAAAAGTGATAATGATGTTGAAAAAAAGTGAAAAAAAATTGGGTTTTTTATGGTTGACGTGAAGACAACACAAGGGTTAAGTGATGACAATTTTGGAAAGTATCATAAGTATCATCAAAGTATCAACAAAGTATCAACAAGGTATCAACAAAGTATCATCAAAGTATCAACAAAGTATCAACAAGGTATCAACAAAGTATCATCAAAGTATCAACAAAGTATCATCAAAGTATCATCAAAGTATCAACAAAGTGATCCGCACAAAGTCTCAACAAAGTATCAGTGCAAAGTTCAACAAAGTAGGCTCAGGTAGTCACCGCCAAAGTATCATCAAAGTATCAACAAAGTATCATCAAATCGTACAGGACGAAAGTATCAACAAAGTATCAACAAAGTATATCAAAGTATCAACCAAAGTATCACAAAGATCACCAAAGTATCGAGTCAAAGAGTGATCATCCAAAGTATCACAAAAGGATCGATACAAAGATATCACACAAAGATCTCAATAGTGTATCATACAAGAGGTATCAAACAAACAGTATCAACAAGTCTCAACAAAGTTCATCAAAGACAAACAGAAAGGAT
>NW_022605602.1:335282-336034 GCF_008692095.1 Etheostoma spectabile | reverse complement strand
AAGTATCAACAAAGTATCAACAAAGTATCAACAAAGTATCAACAAAGTATCATCAAAGGATCAACAAAGGATCATCAAAGGATCATCAAAGGATCATCAAAGTATCATCAAAGTATCAACAAAGTATCAACAAAGGATCATCAAAGGATCATCAAAGTATCATCAAAGTATCAACAAAGTATCATCAAAGTATCAACAAAGGATCATCAAAGGATCATCAAAGGATCATCAAAGGATCATAAATGAGTGCATGTGCTTCCAAATGTTCTTCTTTGTTCTAGTTTTTTTTAAATATTTACAGTGTACTAAGAGATAACAACCTGACCTTGAGGTACAATTATTAGCTCGAGCCCCGGTTAGCCGCCCGGCAAGGCCCCGGTGTGTCTCCATGGTTACGGTCGATCAGGCACACGTCGCCGACAGCGCTGATTTGTCGCGCGCTCTCGGCAACCTTGTAAGGTGGCGGCGAGGCGCGGGCCATGCGGCGGCTGGACTGCCGGTGATAATTAGTCTCTGTAGCAGCGCTGCTCTGACTGGGCGCACATGTTTTTTGGCTGTCACAGGTGTATTCTGGGAGATGCGGTTCGGTGACAGCCGTGACAGCACCATCTGGACCTGTCCGTATCGCGGGACGCCGACTCTGCGTTGACAAGCTGCAAGCGGCGCCGGGAGACCGGGAGATGAGCGTGCGTGCACGGGGTGTGTGTGTGTTTGTGTGTGTGTGTGTGTGTGTGTGTGTGTGTGTGTGTGTG
>NW_022605602.1:334849-335125 GCF_008692095.1 Etheostoma spectabile | reverse complement strand
GATCACGTGTGTGTGTGTGTGTGTGTGTGTGTGCGTGTGTGTGTGTGTGTGTGTGTGCTTGCGTGTGTGTGTGTGTGTCTGTACATGGATTACAAAAACGTTGTCTAAATAAAAGCCATTACATTTCATTAACATGAACCTCGATCTCCTGGGTGAAAGTCCTGTGTTCTTTGACACCCTGTGTTCATATGATATATCATATGACATGATATATATCATATGATATATCATATATCATATGGTATATATCATATCAGATACACCAATGTGATTGGT
>NW_022605602.1:331355-334839 GCF_008692095.1 Etheostoma spectabile | reverse complement strand
TCTGGCCCCGCCTACATCAGATACAGCGATGTGATAGGTGCAGCTCGGCTACGAGGGCATAGTTAATGAGCCTCATTACTTCAAACTGTGCTCGAACTCTGGCTTTCCACCTTACAGACGTTGAAGGGGGATTTTTGAGACACCGACCCAGCGGTTGAACCCACACACACAGACGCGTGATCAGTCAAACTCAAGTAAATAAAGCAAGGCACAAAGCAATGAACTCGATCATCAATAATAATTAAAAATAATGTAGTTGACCTTCTGACCTTATGGCTCCACCATCCACCGTCAGGTCAACATTTGCACAAAAACTAGCCAAATATTCTGAAAATGTGCAGCTCCTTCACCCTGACTTATTCTCTGAATGAGAATTAGATCCGGACGCTTTAAAGTGAGCTCAGAGTCTTTGTTCCTGCAGGAACATGATGGACGTGATGCTGCTGCTGGTGTGCGTGTGTGTGTGTGTGTGTGTGTGTGAGAGAGAGATGAAACTGTTGAGCAGATAAAAGTGTGTGTGTGTGTGTCTGTGTGTGTGTGTGTGTGTGTGTGTGTGCGTGCCTAAGAAAGTGAGAGAGAGAGAGCGGGAGAGAGAGAGAGAGTATTGAAACTGCCAAGCAGATGAAAGTGTGTGTGTGTGTGCGTGCGTGCGTGCGTGCAGCTGTGTGTGGTGTGTGTATAGTAGTGAACTGATAGTGTGTGTGTGTGTGTCTGTTGTGGTGTGTGTTGTGTGTGTGTGTGCGCTTCTAGAGTGAGGCGGAAGAGAAGATTTGCTGCACATCTGTTTGTGTGTTTGCTGGTGGTGTGGCATTGTGTTTGTGTGTGTGTTGTGGTGTGTGTGTGTGTGGTGTGTTGTGTTTTGTGTGTGTGTGTGTGGTGATGTTTGTTGGTTTTATTGTGTGTGGTGTTGTGTGTTTGTGTGTGTTGTTGTGGGGGTGTTGGTGTGGGTGGTGTGTGGTTGCTTGTTGCTAGCGTTCTGAGAAAGGAGAGAGAATGAGAGAGAGATGGAGAGAGAGAGATGAAACTGCCCGAGCACATAAAAGGTTGTTGCTGTTGTTGTGTGTTTGTGTGAGTGTGTTGTGTGTTGTGGGTGATATGTGGGTAGTATGAGTGTGTGTTGTGTGGTCTTGGTGTGCTGTGTGTGTGTTGTGTTGTGGTGTGGTGTGTGTGGTGTGTGTGTAGTGTGGGGCCTTTGGAGACGATACGACGAGACATAGTGTTTGATGAAAACACTGGCACGGCAGATGAAAGTTGTGTGTTTTGTGTTGTGTGTGGTGTATAGTGTGTGTGTGAAGGGGTTGGGTGGGGGGTGTAGTGGTGGCGAGATGTTGCCCGTTACATACACCACAACGAGCCCCCCTGCCGCCCTGGGGCTGTTGTACTCGTGAGCGCTCTCAGTCAGGATACATGCAGATCAAACTCGCTGCATTGATCTTCTGGGTATTCCCATCACACACACACACACCCACCACACCACACACACACCACACACACACACGACACACACCACACACACACCACCGGACCTCCCCGTTCTAAAAACCAACACCCCCGTCTTTTCAGCCCAGGAGCTGTGTGAAATGAAACATCCATGTTAATCTGACAAGTGTAGCTGATCTCGCGGTGCCCTACCCGTCCACCACCTCGCTCTATTGGTTGGATAGTTTCTCCCAGCTTAGGCCACAGTCGTTATTTTTTAGGCCGTCAGAGGGCACACAAACTTCACAAAATGGCCGACATTAGAGTCTTGATGGGTGTTCGCCTCACAGGGAGCGACATAACTGTGATGACGTCCCATAGAAAGCTCCGGTTTGGGTTCAGAAACTGTTAGAAGAAAAATGACAACACTACCCCGGCCTGAAAAGTAACATTTTGGAACCTCCCTACCCCTAAAATGAAAATCTACACTTTTAAGTTGATGGCGTTTATTACCGTATGTTTTTACTTTTCTTAATTTTTTGTCCCTTTTTTTCAATGTTTTGCCCTTTTTTTTAGACTTTTCACCACTAAGCGTTAACACTAACTTATTACTAACTGTCTATAATTTTAGTTTTAACAGTTTATTTTGGGAATTTCTGTCAATAAACACCTCATTTATAGAAATTATACCTAAGCGGTTTTGTTGAGAAAAGCAGAAATTAGAATTCTTGTAGACTAAAATTTAAAGGGAATGGATGTTGATGATAATCACAAACTGGAATATGCAACTTTTACCTCAACAGCTATTTCAACACACTTCACTTTGTTTTACAATGCTATACAAATCAATAGACCACAAAATTAATGGAAAGTATAGATTTGTACTTGGGGGCAAGAGCGTTGGACTCAAATCATGTTTCATTTTGGGAATTAACACAGAACATTGGTATAGGACCAACCTGAGGACAACATGAAGGACACATGAGAACTGAACAACATGGACACTGAACAACATGAGGACAACAAGAGGACAACCTGAAGACAACTGAGGCAACCTGAGACAACCAGAGGACAAATGAGGGCACCATGACGACACATGTGAAGACCAACAGATTAAGACAACATGAATGGCAACATGAATACAACAGAGGCAACATGAAGGAGACACCCTGATGACAACAAGAGGACCACATGAAGAAAGACATGAGGAGACAACATGAGGACCAACATGAGGACAAAACATGAGGCGCAACATGAGACAACATTAGGAACAACAATGAGGGCAACAGAAGTACCACTGAGGAACAACATGAGGATAAACATTAGGGCAACGTTAATGAGACAACATGAGTCAAGAACATGAGAACATGAGGACAACATGAGGACAACAGGTCTTTTTCAACCTGGACCCTAATTGTCTCTGTTTTTGTACCTAAGTGACTGAAGGGAACAACAATCTTAGAAACTGGTCCCGGCATCCACAGACCGGGCTGTAGTGTCCCCGTAAGGGGAAATCTTCAGCGCCACTTTGGTCCATTAAAAGTTCTGTTTTCACCAGTGAGAATCTCAGAGTATTAGAAGTATCTGACAACACTGTGGGACAGAGCCCTACAGAGTAAGACCCGTCTAAAAACCTCTTTAGAACCTTTTAGTTAGGGTTGGGGTTAACCAGAAACAGCTAAACCCACCAGACTCCATTTAGAAATGCTGTACTTTAAGCATGTATAGAGCGTATTTTCACACGTACAGTTGTGTTCAGAAGAATAGCTGTGTGTTAAAAAAGTGACTAATGCTCAAAATCCTTAGAATAGCTTTTAATTCCATGATATCGCTGCATTGGGGACAATGGACATTAAATTACAAATCAAAACATGACCAGACAGGATCAGGTTTGTGTTCCACCTTTACAGAAAGTGATGAAAACAGAATGTTAGGCGGATCCAGGAAAATACAGAGACACAGAGTGTCTTCCAGGTAAAGACAGAGACACAGAGACACTTCCAGGTAGATACAGAGACACTTCCATACGGACACAGAGGACACTTCCAGGTAATACTAGAAAACG
>NW_022605602.1:329831-329943 GCF_008692095.1 Etheostoma spectabile | reverse complement strand
ATACATACAGAGACACGAGGGCACTTTCAGGTAAATACAGGACCCAGAGACATTCTTCCCAGACAGAGACACTTCCAGGTAGATGCAGAGACACAGAGACACTTCCAGGTAG
>NW_022605602.1:328894-329821 GCF_008692095.1 Etheostoma spectabile | reverse complement strand
ACAGAGACACTTCCAGGTAAAGACATAGAGACACAGAGACACTTTCACTCATATTCAAACAACAACGTCATCATAAACAACCTGGGTCCTAAATCCATTTAAAACCAGGGACATCCAGACTGCCAGGTCCTTTAAAAAGCCTTTAAAAGAATAAAAATGAGTCCAACTCCTTCACCTGGAGCTCGTTCTGAAGCTGGTTCCGTGCAGATGGGGCTGCTGAATTATCTGCATTTGTCTGATAATGTGTGTTGTGCCGTACACGGTTCCCGAACATCTATACGTTGCATCTCCCCTGGAAGAGTCGCTTCAGATCGATCGAAAATCAACAACTTTCTCTCTTTAGCGCTTAGCTTAGCATAGCACCATTGCCACCACTGTGGTCATAGTTCTTATTTATTCTATTAATATTATATATTCTTTTGTGAATGGATCAGTTTGACACCGAGGAACACAGGAGGGTTAATGCTTCGGATTTATTTATTTGATTAGGACAATGCACATTAATCAAGACGTCTGTCCATGTGCCACTGTTAGCCAATCGGCTGGTTCTCAGCTGTATGAGGGGACCAAAGCTCTGACTTCTCCCGGACCTGGAGCACGTCGCTGCTCCTCACACATGACAAGAAAACTTGAATCTCAAACTTTGTTAATAAATTGACAGCGAGCAGTAAGCAGCGGACGGGATTAGAGCAGACAGACAGAGACAGACAGAGACAGACAGAGGCAGAGACCGGCGGTCTGCATCGCTGCACAGTAAGATGTATTTTCATTTCAGACTAGATTTCCAATCAGAGCCATCTGCCAGTCCGAGCCTCTTTTCTGAGTGTTTGGAGTCGTTCTGAAGAGCTCGGATGCTCCCGTGTGGAGCTTGGTCGACCATGAATTCCAAGAATAAGTGTAAAACCTGTTATTAATCAGCTCAGGTTT
>NW_022605602.1:328682-328880 GCF_008692095.1 Etheostoma spectabile | reverse complement strand
AAAAAAAAGCACCAAAAGCTGGAAAAAGTGACAAATAAATCAGAAAAAGTGACAAAAACATCGGAAAAGCCCAAAAAAAATATTAATTTTCAATTTTGACCTGGAAGCCAAACTTTAACCCTCGTGTTGTCCTCCCATTAACCAGGAACTTGTCCTTCCAGGTCAAAATAAACCAAATCGCCCAAATAATTCATAATT
>NW_022605602.1:327481-328495 GCF_008692095.1 Etheostoma spectabile | reverse complement strand
GAAGGAGACGTTCGTGGTTAACGGGAAGACAACACGAGGGTTAAAGTTCGGCTTCCAGTATTAGAACCGTGTTTGACCCTGGTGTTGTCGACCCGCAACTTTGTGTTTTTCCGGGTTTCTGGGAACGGAGAACCCAAACGCAGGGAAGGGCAGGCGGGCAGGAGAGGGTTCCCAGAAATGATTTATTTAAACCAGAGCCCAGCCACAAACAAAAATCCAAGGAAACAGGAACAAAAACTCGAGCTCAGGGGCTGGAAAAACTCGCGAGGAAGGAAAACTGCAGGGACGCGATACAACAACCGGAAAAAGGATCTGACCCGGGACAAAGACAGCACCAAGACTAAATCCAGGGGGTAACCGGGTAACGAGAGGGCTGGGACACAGGTGGAGGACATCAGGTAATCACGGGGGCGGGAAAACACAGGAAGTAGAACTAAAGACAAGACGAGACAGAGGACAGACTTCAAAATAAAACAGGAAACAGAACATCCCAAAAAACCTCACAAAAACAACGCGAGACATGAACAAACATCCACAGGAAAACAGACACGAACACCAAAAGTCACAGTTGTTTTTTCTACAGTTTTTGACGTTTTTTTGTCAATTTTATTCCAATTTTTGTCACTTTTTTGACTTTTTTTAATTATGTTTGACTCAGATTTTTTTTAAATCGTTTTGTTGCTTTTTCTAATGTTTTTGATGGTTTTTTTTGTCACTTTTTCAGTGTTGGTAGGACCGGGCTAATGGACCAGAGTCTGGTAGGTGGACCAGAGTCTGGTAGGTGGACCAGAGTCTGGTGCACCGGCTCTGAAACAGAGTATGATAGGTGTACCAGGTTGTAAAGGTGGACCAGAGCTGGAGGACCAGGCTAATGGACCAGAGTCTGGTAGGAGGCTAATGGACCAAGTCTGGTAGGTGTAGGTGCCGAGTCTTTTAGGTGGACCATAGTCTGTAGGAACCCAGGCTAATGTACCAGAGTCTGGTAGGACCGGGCTTCTTGAACCAGACGCTAGT
>NW_022605602.1:321296-327456 GCF_008692095.1 Etheostoma spectabile | reverse complement strand
TGTTTGACTCTCAGAATATTTTTTAATGTTTTGTTGCTTTTTCTAAGATTTTGATGGTTTTTGGGCACTTTGTCAGGGTTGGTAGGACGGGTAATGGACCAGAGTCGGTTAGGTGGAACAGAGTTGGTCGGTGGACCAGAGTCTCCGGTTAGGACCAGGCTACAGGACCAGAGTTGATTAGTGGATGTAGATCAGGTATGGTAGGTGGGACAGATGCTGGTAGGACCAGGTAATGGACCAGAGTCTGGTAGAGAGGCTTAATGGACCAGAGTCTGGTATGGGTACCAGAGTTGGTAGGTGGACCAGAAGTCTGGTAGGACCAGGCTAATGGAACCAGAGTTGGTAGGACGGGCTAATGGACCAGAGTCTGATAGGTGGGACCAGAGTTCTGGTAGGTGACCAGAGTTGGTAGGACCAGCTAAGGACTGGGTCATGATAGGGTGTACCAGAGTGGTACGGTGGGACAGAGTTCGGTCAGGCCGGCTGACGACCAGACGTCTAGTAGGTGGACCGGGGATTCTGGTAGGGGAAAAGTCTGGTAGTGACCAGGGCTATGAGACCAAACCTGAATACGTGGACAAAATCCTGAAGATTCTGTAGTGGAAAAAAAACGTTGTTGTAAAGCTGTGGTCACAGTGCAACAGGACAGTTTACCACCCCCTATGCTTCCTATCTCATTGCCAATGTGGCACCCCTGCCAACCCCCCGCACCCCCCAACCCCCCCCCCCCCATTTCGTCATGATGTCACGTCTCAAACACCCCGCTGAAGGCTTCAGGCGGCGAGCGGCGTCACTCCTCCTTCCTCGTCTCTTTGATGAAGAGGCAGTGGATCAGCAATCAGGGCACCAAATACTGCGTGACCCCCGGACATCACCACAACACCAGACACACACAATACACACACACACACAACACACACACACACACCCACACACACACCACACACCGTAGGCCTCCATATCGCTGCCCATTTGTCTAGTTTCCAAGACGGGCATTGGAAATACTACACACTCCACCAACACACCAAAGTCACAATGCAACTTCAATGTGTAGTGTGTGTGTGTGTGTGTGTGTGTGTGTGTGTGTGTGTGTGTGTGTGTGTTATTCAGAAAGCCGATAAGGAGTGCGCAGCTCAATATTTATCTGTAAACATAACACACATCACAAACACGGTCGACCAGTTTCAGCTTGGACACACATGAGCGACGTTCGTTGTGCCACACACACACACACACACACACACACACACACACCACAGTACAGTACTGAACTACTATTTAATATTGATAATCGTCCCTCACTTGTGGATTTAAAGTGTCTGGGTGAGCGACTGCTGCACGCGTGAGAGCATCTCAGATGTTTATACACATAATTAAATACATAATATTAAAAAATGGAATTGGGATGGTTAGACGGAGAGATTTAACTGCAGAAAAAAAACTAAAACTAAAGAGATTAGATTAAATAATACTTCATTCATCCCACAATGGGGAAATTCCCTCGTTACAACAGCAGTTTCCCACAGTAAAAAAAACACCAAACCAACGAACCAACAACAGACACGCTGCAAAAAGTCCTGAATGAAGGTCAAGTGTCATTATGTTGTTATATAAAATATATTGTTAAGTAAAGTTAGGTGGCCAGAGTAAAAAAATATTGCAATGTAAGTGAATGAGTGACGTGAAATTAAACAGAATAATATGTACTTAAATAGCATAGCAGCGGTAAGTCACCATGGTAGAGATGATATTGAGTCTGACCAGAGTATAAATAAGTACTAAGAATGGAAAAATATGAATACAGATAATAAAAATATACTCAGAGCCATGGTGAGTGGAACTACAACTACAACATTATTAGTTTTGTTTAACGTCTCCTTCTTACACCAAACAACGGAATAATAAGAAAACACAAATCTATTATCTACTCCATCGGGTCTCGGGGTTGATCCTGGACGGTGTGTTGGGACCGATCATCTTGGATGTCGTCGCTCTTATGCTTCATCCCAACACTTCCTGCTTTGCTCCCGTCATAACTTCTGCCGCCACTAGAGGGCACCGACCCTGCAAATGTGACTTTAAGTCGTAATTGCTGCTTGAACGAACCCCTTATGTTGTCGTTTTTCAGGGAAGGACAGTTCTTCCATCACTCTGTTTGCAATGAGCGCACAATTTTTACCTTCAGCAGTGTTCCACATCTTGAGATGAATACACTTCGTAAAGCCCTCAACACTCCCACAAAATGATGTTCCCATAGCTATATGTTCAACTCAATTTTATTTATAGTATCAAATCATATCAAAAGTTATCTCAAGACACTTTACAGATGGAGCAGGTCTAGACCCGCTCTATAATTTACAGATAGAGCAGGTCTAGACCACTCTATAATTTACAGATAGAGCAGGTCTAGACTGCTCTATAATTTACAGATGGAGCAGGTCTAGACCTCTCATAACATTTTACAGATAGAGCAGGTCTAGACGCTCCATAATTTACAGATAGAGAGGTCTGACCGCTCTAAATTTAAGATAGAGCAGGTCTAGACCACTCTATAATTAAGATAGAGCAGGTCTAGAAGCCTGATATATTTACAGGTAGAGCAGGTCTAGACCATTCTATAATTACAGATAGAGCAGGTAGACCGCTCATTTACAGGTAGAGCAGGTCTAGACCACTCTATAATTTACAGATAGAGCAGGTGTTGACCCGCTCTATAATTTACAGATAGAGCAGGTCTAGACCGCTCTATAATTTACAGATAGAGCAGGTCTAGACCGCTCTACAATTTACAAGGACCTGACAATTCTAGTAGTTTCCTCCAGAGCAAACAATAAGGGCAACAGTGGCGATGTTCATGATATTGTTTTACAAAAACTTAACCCTAATTTCTAAAAATTGGGCTGGATACATTTTAAATCAGTGTAAATACCCCAGGTCTAGGAACGAGCGATTCGGACGCAGCTTCTGATTATCGCCACGGTCACAGAGAGTGTGTGTTTGTGAACAAAAAAAAAAAGGTTGAATCCTTTCAGTGGAGTTGAGTGTTTTGCTGAGCGTGAGCAGGTCAGGACACGCAGCGTGATCCATTTAGCTCGCCTCCGTCAGCCGAGCACGCCGGTGCACTTCGGATGAAAGCCCCGAACGTCGCCCACCCGCAGGGTCAAACCCATAATAACTCAGGTGAAACCAACATGGGGATGTTTTCCTCTCAAAGCACGGCTCTGGTCAGTGTGGAGACACGACGCCTCCGCTGTGTGTCTCTGACCTTAAGGACGCACACGCTGGGGGCTCCGTTCATCAGTAATTGCCCGCCCCCATTGTAGAGATGACCTTTGACCAGCGGGGCGTTCAGGCCCAACACACTGGGGCTGTACACTCCAGACGGCTGCTCGGTGCTCTGCTGCCTGACGAGGACACACCTTTCCTTTTGTAGAAGGATCCATCAGAGCCAGAGGCGGACTTACCCATTAGGCAAAGGTCGGCAATTGCCTTGGGCCCCGAGCTACCAGGGGCCCCGTAAAACGCCTCATAGACTTATGGTTACGATTTGTTGTCTTACTTTTCACCAATTAATTATATCTCTAAACACTGATACGCTAAATTGTCCGGAGGTGTTGTAGAGTCTGACAGCGAACTGCGGTACCTCTCCTTCTTACACCGGGGGTGTAACACGGCAGATAGTGTAGGGTGACCAGACGTCCCCGGTTTCTGGGGACAGTCCCCGATTTTGGCGACCTGTCCCCGGCTGGATCTGTCCCCGGCAATGTCCCGGGTTTTCACTGTGACTGAAAGACCCGAAATTGGAATGAAAGAAAGAAAATACTGAAAAAACGAAAGCCGATGGTTGCACACCCAACACCCAGGCTCCAGACCACAGAGCCAGAGGTGCTCAGAGAGTTTTAGAAGCGTGTTTACGATGCTAAAATCCTGATTATTTACATGCAGTCTGGTGCGTTTAGCGAACGCAAATTCGCGGACTTTATGTTAAAAAAGGATCTTAATCTTTAACAGAAAGGTGACCTCCTTAGAATCCTTTCCATAATGTTGTCAGACCTTAGAAATATATCTGAGTCTGTCAGTAGCAAAACGAGCACTTTATGAACGTAAAGCTGGACAATATCCCGTTAACCATTGGAGCTTGTTTCTCTGCTGCCGACTGACACGATGTCAAAGGAAAATACTTCCTCAGTAGTTTTATTGTGTCTAATTCTCAATGAGCTGCTGCAGAAACAGCCTGAGCAATAAAGCAAAAGCTGTAAGAATGTAGTTCAGTAACATTACACTTATGAATCTGCACTTTCTCTGAAAATTAGGATTTTTTATCTTGAAATATAGACTTTTATCTTGAAACATTCCCTTCTGAGGTTGTGTGGAGGTATGAAGTAGCCGCGGGGTGAGTCTAGGTCAGACCTTTGGGGGGGGGGGGGGGACTCAGCTCCTCTACGAACAGCTCCGTCTAGTGTCCCCGTTTAAGTTTTACAAAAATAAATCATTACTTGTTTGGGTGAACTATCTGCTGAGCTGAATGTCCCGAGATCCCGCGATATCTCGGGTCCTCGGATCTCAGCGTCAGTCACGGCCGCGCCGTTCTGCAACAACTCCAGACCGGTGGTTGTTGACGGACGGGGGTGCACGGAGCGCACGCAAGGTTGGAAATCCAGTTGGCTTTTAATCTGACGTCCACGTAGATTTTTTGGAAGAAAGATAAGAAAGTGCACTTTAAAACTAACTGTCTTTTTTTTTTTGCTACTGGCTTTTTCGTTCTTTTTTTATTGTCATTTGTTCTATAGAGGCTAAGACAACTTTAGCTGGGGAAGTCAGTATTGCATTGCACCTTCTACCTTTTCATCAATTTGCAGTTAAAACCTCGTTTCAATCCTCATTGCTCAGTTGGGGTTTGCAGAAAAATAAATCCTTACAATACAGCTCAGAAATCAGAAACACCATAAAATGGAGCATTGATCGGTAAAGCAAAAAGTCTCCCCACTTTCTGCTGTCACACTGTTGCCCTTTTTAAATAAAGGACATTATAAAGAGCAGTACTTACCTGAACCTCCTGTTACCCTTAATCATCCAAGAGGTCAGGGTCACTTTGCGCTTTGCATTTTCCTTTAATGGACATTCAGCCGGGAGAGAAACACGCTTATTATGTTAAAGTGAACAAGGTCGAGAATGGGCCCCATTAAACGTTTTAGCGTGGCTTTAGAGGCAACACAGCTCATTCAGTCCCACCTTCAGCTGAATGCGATGTTCCTGCAGAGGGATGGAAGGGGGGGGGGCGGGGGAGGGGGGGGGGGGGTCATATTACATGTTTCCATCTAATTCCATCAAGTGAATATAAGCTAAAATTTAAAATGTGCCATAAACAAGGAGAAGAAAGAAAGTGAATTAAAAGCCTTTCCATCAACAAGCAAAATAGCAAAATAACAGCAAGTAGAAAACACTACGCAAGGTGTACTTTGATCATTTTAGGGGCTTTTTTGCCTTTACTCCCTAGTGACAGTGGTAGACAGGAAAGGGGGGAGAGAGTGGGGGGGGGATGACCACAGCACAGGGCCGCCGGTCGGATTTGGACCTTGGGCCGCTGCAAGGACAGCCTACAGGGCCCCGGCGCCACGTCTCTACAGGGGGGCGCAAGTCTTACTGGGGGCGCACGTCTTACAGGGGGGTGCTATTTTCTTCCCCACTACAGGGAGGCCTGCGCCCGTCCTAACCAGGGTGCGAGTGCTTTCCCTACAGGGGGCGCACGTCTTACAGGGGGCGCACGTCTTACTGGGGGCGCACGTCTTACTGGGGGCGCACGTCTTACTGGGGGAGCTAAGTTGCCCCTACGCTACGCAAGTTGACATGGTCGTAGATCACAAAGAGTTCAGAAGCTAAGTTCTCTGGCTAGATAGAGAGAGGTAGCATTGTACAAGTCGACCAGCTGTGCAGAATCCATGGTGTGTCGTCCTCCCGGGTCAAAAACGGACAAAGATTTGTAATTTTTGTCACTTTTTCAGGCTTTTTTTGTTTGTTTTCACTACCACCATCTTACTAGTTTCACACTACGTTTTGGAATTCATAGTCAATAACCCTCATTTATGTAGAATTATACCTAATATTTGTTTGTTAATATTTGTTACTGTTTGCTGTGGCTTTTAACCCTCGTTAACCTGGA
>NW_022605602.1:321191-321286 GCF_008692095.1 Etheostoma spectabile | reverse complement strand
TTAAAGTGTTGTTTGTCTCCCTGTGATGTATTTTGGTCGGAGTGATTTTTTACACATGTTATTTATGTATTTGACATCAACCCTGTTCAGCACTT
>NW_022605602.1:321084-321181 GCF_008692095.1 Etheostoma spectabile | reverse complement strand
TTGTTGTTTTTAAATGTGCTATAGAAATAAAATTGACATTGACATTGACAATATTTGAGTTGAAAAAAGCTGAAATTCTGAATTATTTTGACTAATA
>NW_022605602.1:320978-321074 GCF_008692095.1 Etheostoma spectabile | reverse complement strand
GAGGAATGAAAGTGATCAGTTGTATTTCTAAAGAGCGTTGGAAGGAATCCAATGTGTTTTTTTGTGGTAATTTGGTTAAAAAGAAACTCATATTTC
>NW_022605602.1:320615-320968 GCF_008692095.1 Etheostoma spectabile | reverse complement strand
ATTTTTTAAAGGGTCAGATTTGACCCGAGGACAACAGGAGGGTTAACCCAGTTTGTCATTTTACCCGACGTGGCCCAGGCTGCAGCCAAACCGGGCTCACGCCAGTCCGTGACATGGTCACGTTATTTTGATTTATTGATTTGTGTACAGGTCACGATTTTCGAACGTGACCATTTCACGAACTGCCGTGACACTGGGCCAGGGGCGGATTTACTCATTTTGAGGCCTAAGGCAAACACAGGCATGGGGCCCCCCACAACCCTCGTTCTCCCCCTTTTCAGTCCTTATTTATCGGAGAAAGACGTACTTGTAACTTTTCTCTAGTTCCGTTACCATCTCCATTCGAAGGATCC
>NW_022605602.1:285628-320605 GCF_008692095.1 Etheostoma spectabile | reverse complement strand
TCTTGTATGTAGCCCCCGCATCGCTAGCTCAACCTGGGCTGACACTAGTCTTCATCAGTGTTAGCATCACTAGAGCAACCTGGGCTGACACTAGTCTTCATCAGTGTTAGCAGTCCTTAGAGAAACTGGGATGCGACAATCTCTTCCATCAGTGTAGCATCACTAGCGCAACCTGGGCTGACACTTCTCTTCATCAGTGTTAGCATCGCTAGAGCAACCTGGGCTGACACTCCTCTTCCTCAGTGTTAGCATCGCTAGAGCAACCTGGGCTGACGTAGCCGTCGTGATAAAGGTTGTTACCTGTGGAAGTTTTGCTAAAAACGTTCTGCTTTGGTTTCGGGAGGGGGATGGGAAAAGTTCGTTTTGTAGGTTGGGGTGTGGTTTTGTGCGTATTTGTTTTGGTTTGCAGTGTTTGAGTAGTTGTAGCGTTTTTGGAGTTATGTGTTTGTGTTTTGGTGCTGTGTGTGTTTTGTTGTGTTTGTGTCGTTGTTGGGTTTTGGTGTGGTTTGTGTTGTAGTGGGTTGTGTTGGTGTGTTCGGGTGTTGTGGTTTTTTGTGTGTTGTTTTTTTGTTGGGGCATTTGTGGGTGTTTTTGTTGGGTGGTTGGGTTTGTTGTGGTTGTGTGCATGTGGTATTTTGTCTGTGTTTTTGTGTTTAAGAAGGTGCTTGTGTGGTATGGGTTTTGTTGTGTGGTGTTGTGGGTGGTGGTGTGTGTGTTGTGTGGTTGGAAAAGTGGGAAAAGTTGGTGTGGGGTGTGGGTGGGGGTGTGTGGTGTGGTGTTTGGTGTGTTTGTGCCGGTTTTTTTTATTGGGGGGGCGTTAGTTTTTTTTGGGGGGGCCTGGAGGGAAAGGAAGAAGGGGGGGAGAGGGGGGGGGGAGGGAGAGGGGTGAGGACCGGTGGGGGGGGGAAAGAGGCAGAGGGGGGGGCGATAGGGAACTGGGGGGGGGGGAGGGGGGAGGAGATTGAAAAAAAAAACAAAAAAAACAAAACTGGCCGTGGGGGAAAAGGCCACAATTTTTTTTTAAAACAAGGGGTGTGGGAGTGTTTTTTTTGGGTTGCGGTGTTGTGTTGGTTGGTGTTTTGGGTGTTGTTGAGTGTTGTGTGTTGGGGGTGTTGGTGTTTGTGGTTGTGTTAATTGTTTGGCGAAGGAAGGGGGTATGTTGTTTTTTTTGGGTGGGGGTTGGGGTTAACGTGGGTTGTGATTTTTGGTTGGTGTCGTGGTGGGTTGTTGTTGGTGTGTTGTTTGTTTGTTGTTGTGTTGGTGTTGTTGTGTGTTTTTTGGGGCCTTTTTGGGAGGGGGAGAGGATGAGAGGGAGGTTTGTTGGAAAAAAAAACACAACTCCGAAGCAGGATTGAAAGTTGTTGTGTTGGGTTGGGTGTGTGTGGTGGTTTTTTTGTGGGTTTATGCGTGTGTTGTTGTGGGAGCGGGTTTGAGGGGGGGAGGGGGTTTTGTTAGTTGGGGGGGAGCCGGGGGGGAGATTTTGTGTTGGGGGAGGGCCCGGGGTTTTACCACCGGGGGGGGAAAAAGGGCCTCCCCCTGGGGGCTGGATGAGACTTCTGGAAAAAGGAAAAAAGCTTTTTTCTTTCAAAATCCGTTCCAGGATATTGCTTTTACAGGTTTTTTTGCAGGGGAATTCAAAACGCTTGCAATTGGGGGATCTTGGTGTTTCTGGATTTCCTAAACCCCCCCCACCACCACCCCACCCCCCAACCCACAACACAAACAAAAAAACCCCCCCCCCCCCCCCCCACCCCCCCCCCCCCACCACCCCCCCCACCCAAACAACAACCCACAAAACCCCCACACCCCCAACCAACCCCACACACAACCCACACCCAACCCCACCCCAAAAAAACAACCCACCAAACCCAGGGGGAACCCCCCCGTTTTCTTAACCCCACCAAAAAACCCAACCCCCCCGTTTCCCTTTTTGTTCCCCAACAGGGGGGGGGGGGAAGCTGTGTTAGGTTTGGAAATATTGTTTTTTGAAAACACAAAAAAAACACAACATGGGGGTTAAAACAATTTTTGGTTTCATGATCAAGGAGTTGGGGGGGGGGGGGGGTCGTTTGTTGAATCATCCGCGTTGTTTTGTTTTTGTTTTGCCACCCCTTTTTTCCCCCTCCAAAAAGCGGGGGGCCAACTCGGGGCCTTTCTGAATTGGGGGTTGGGGATGATTTTTCTGTCCACCAGGCCACGGGGGGCCCCACCAGCGTTCGTTATTTTTTGTTTGTTTTTTTTTTATGTTTTTAGGGGGGGCCGGTTCAGGGGGGAAGGGGGGCCCACCCACACAAAAACTCAACCCAAAATGGGGGGCCCGGGGTGGGGGTGAAATTTTAGGGGGGGGGGGGGGGAGTCTTGGGGGGGATGGGAGTTGTGGTTGGGCTCAACCCACCTGTTTCACCAGGGGGGGGGGAGGGCGGGGAAACAAAAACGTGGATTTTGACGGGGGGTCCACTAGGACAAAAAACGCCTCCGGTGTTGGGGTTCAGGGAAAAAATTGTTAGGGAAAAAGAAAAAAAAATGACAACACAAAACATCCCGCGGGGGGGGGGGCCTGGAACTCTTGGAAAAGGTTGAAAAGTTGTGAAAAAACCCCTTTTTTCCCCCCTAACCCGTTTCCAAAAAAAAAAAATGAAAAATTTTTTCTACACTTTTGTTTAGTTGATTTCGTTTTTTGCTGTTTATCCCGGATGTTTTTTGGGGGGGGCTTGTGTTTTTGGGACTTTTGTGTTCTTGTAAAAGGGTTTTTTTTTTGGGTGCTGTTTTTTTCCAAACAACTGGGGTTTTTTTGTTTAACCCGTTTTTTTAGGGGGGGGGGGGGGGGGGGGGGGGGGGACCGTTTTTTTCCCAAAAAACCCACTACGGTTAAAAAAAAAAACCCAAAACTTTTTTAACACAACAAAACTTAATTTTAAAACATTTTTAAGTTGTTTTCTTTTTTTTTTGTTTATTACCCAGGTCGGGGTAAAATTTTTTTGGGAACTTTTAGGGTCAATGTTTAACACAAAACCCTTTTTTTTCATTTTTTTGTTTGTATTAAAAAGGCGTCAAATAATGTATGTTTTTGGTAACACCAATGGTGGGGGGGGGGGGGAAGGGGGGGTTTTGGGGGGGAAAAAAAGGGGGGGGGGGGCGAAACAAGGGGAAAAAAAAAATTTTTAGGGGAAAATGGGGGGGGGAAAATTGTGTTTTATTGGGGGGAAAGGGGGGGGGGGGACTCTTGTAAAAACAACAAAAAAAAATTACAAAAAAGGGATGAAATGGATGTGGAATGAAGAAAAAATTGTTTCCCAAAAAGAACTGTGGGGGGAAAATAATTGTCAAAAAAAAAAAAAAAACCTTTTTTTGTTACTCAAAAACACACCCTATTTTTCCAAACAAACAAAAAACAAAAACCATTTCCCCACTTGTTTTTTTTTGTTTACCAAAAATATGCTTATGAAAATATAATAAAAAAAGGGGAAACCTTAGAGATGTTGCTACTTGGCAAAAGGGGGGGGAGGGGGGCAAGTGTGTTTTGGGAAAATCCCAAAATCATGTTATTTTTGGGGGAAATTAAAAAAAAAAGGGGGAAAAAAAACAAAACCATTTTGGTTTTATAAGGAAAAACTAAAACAATGAGGGGGAAACTAAAAACCATTGACAACGGGGTGACACACACATGGGGACAAAGGGGACAAAAAAAACCCCTGTGGAAAGGGGGGGGAAAACACATTCGAACGGGGGGGGGGGAAAACCCAAAACAGTGAAGGAAACAACATGTTGAGGGGGGTGGGGGGGGGGGGGGGAAACACAAAAAAAAACAACGGGGGGGGAGGTGGTGGGACACAAACATGGGAAAAAAAAAGGGGGGGGGAGGGAACAAACAATTTTGAGGGGAAACAAAACATGGACAGGGGGGGGGGGGTGGGGGGGGGGGGGGGGGGGGGAGGTGGGGGGGGGGGGGGGGGGGGGGGGGGGGGTGGAGGGGGGGGGGGGGGGGGGGGGGGGGAACACCCAAAATAGGGGGGGGGGCAACCAAAAAAAAACACCACCCTGAGGGGCAAAACCAATTGGGAAAAAAAGGGGGGGGGAGGGGGGGGGGGGGGGGGGGGTGACAAAAAACTTGAAAGGGGGGGGGGGGGGGACAACACCCCATGGAAAGGGGGACAACAACACATTTGGGAAGGGGGGGGGGGGGGGGCCAAAAAAATGAAAAAAAGGGGGGGGGGGACAACATTGGAGGTGAACAAAAAAAACATGAAGACATCCAAAAAAACCATTATGGGGGGAAAAAGGGGGGGGGGGGGGGTGGGGGGGACAAACAAAAGAGAGAAAGGGGGGGGGGGGGTACCACAACATTTTAAAAGGGGGGTAACAAACATGGGGGGGAGGGGGGGGAACCCAAAAACAAAAAACAGGGAGGGGGACCAAAACAAAAAACCAAAAAACCTGAGGGGTGGGGGAAACACACCAACAAAAAAACACAAAAAAACCACCCCTGGAAGGGGCAAAAACATTGGAATCAAAAGGGCCCCACATTTTTGGAGGGACCAAAAAAAACATTGGGGGGGGGGAGGGGGGGCCCCCACAACATTTTTGAAAGACAACATTCTCTGGGGGGAGGGAACAATACACAACTGAGGGGGGGGGGGGTGGGGACAAACAACCAATGCGGGCCCAAAAAAAACATGGGGGCAAGGGGGTGGTGGGGGACAAAAACACCCACATTTTTTGGAGAGGCAAAAAAAAACATTTTGGGGGGGGGGGAAAACCCAAAAAAACACATTGAGGGGGGGGGGGGGGGTTCCATGGGGGGGGAAAAACAAAAAAAAAAACCATGTGAGGGGACAACCCGGGCTTTTTGTTTCAAAAAAAAACCCTTGGGGGGGGGGGGGGACCCGAAATGTTGTTTTGCCTGTTGGTTTTCTGGGTTTTTTTTTTTTGGTGTTTTTTTTTTAACCACAAAAGTGGGGGGACTTGACTTTATTTGGGGGACTTGAAAAAAGGGAAAACACCCAAATCTTTAAAGGGGGAAAAAAAAAGAAACAAAAACTTGGGGGTTCCCCGGGGCAGCCACAGGGGGGGGGGGGGGGGGGGGGGGGGGGGGGGGCGGGGGGGGGAACCACGGGCTGGGGTTTTTTTGTAAGGGGGTTGTCCCCCCGGTGACAAAATAAAAGGAGGAAAATTTCGTTCAGCGGGGGGGGGGGCCAACCCCCCACCCCATTTTTGCGGTCCCAGTAAAAAAAAAACAGTTCGGTTTTTTTTGCCCCCACCAGGTATTTGAAAAGGGAAATGTTGTCAGGGGGGGGGGGGAGTAATTTTTTTTCGGAAGTATTTGGGGGGGGGGGGGAACAAAAAACCTGTGGGGGGGGGGGGGGGGGGGGCAACAGGGGGGGAGCCCTTAACAGAGTAAGGGGGGGGGGGGGGGGGGGGGGGGGGGGGGGGGAAAAAACCCCCGTCTTAAAAAAAAAACCTTCTTTTTTTTTTAAGAACACAAACTTTTTTGAGGTAAGGGGTTTTTGGGGGTTAAACCCCAGGGAAAAACAGCTAAAAAAAAAAAAAAAAAAAAAAAAAAACCACCCCCCAGGGGGGGGGACTTCCATTTGTATAGAGGGGCGTTTATTTTCTTACCCCCACCCCCACGTGAACAGTTGTGGGGGTTGTTTTTTTTTCAGGAACGAATGCGGTGTTGATTAAAAAATAAAACAACCAGTGGGGGGGACTAAAAATTTTGCCTTTTCGGTTTTCTTCACAATAAAATCCTAGGCATTTTGGGGGGGGGACAATGGGATCCACAAATAAAAAATTTTTTTTTTTTTTTTTTTTTTGATAAACCCCAAAAACAATCAAAACACAACACCATTGGGGGGCGGGAGGGGGCCCCAGGGGGGGGGGGGGACCCCAGATGCAGGGGGGTCCAGGGGGAATTTTCCCAGGGTTGTTGGTGGGGTTTTTTTCCACCTGTTTTTTACCCCCCAAGGGGGGGGAAACAGGGTGATGTGGAAAAAAAGAAAAAACAAGAAATGGGGGGTTTTCAGGCGAGGGAGGGGGGGCGGGGGATTTTGCACAAGGACAAAAAATTTTTACCCAAGGGACGGGGGGGGGGGGGGAACCCCCCACCCCACCCCACAAAGGGGAGGAAAAGGTGTCTTTTGTTCCCAGGGGTAAACAAACGAAGGAGGGTGGGGGGGGGGGGGGGGGGGGGGGGGGGGGGGGGGACACCCCAACAAGGGGGCACGGTAAACCACCTTCCAGGTACGATTGTTTAAACCAAGAGGGGGGGGGGGGGGGGGGGGGGAAACCCAAAACTTCCAGGGGTAAAATTGGTCAAAACCAACAGAGGGGGGGGGGGGGGGGGGGGGGGGGGACAACCACAGGGGGAGGGGGGGGGGGGGGGGGACCCCAACTTTCCAGGGTTTTAAAGACATAGGGGGGGGGGGGGGGGGGGGACACAGGGGGGAGGGGGGGGGGGGGGGGGAGGGACTCCCACCCCACTTTTCCAGCGGGTTTTTTTAAAGGGGGGATGTTTTTAAAACAGGGAGGTGGGGACCCCCCAAACCAAGGCGGAGGGGGGGGACCCCCCACTTGTCCAGATAAAACAATTTAACAGGGGGGGAGGGGGGGGGGGTGGGGGGGGGGGGGGGGGGGGAACAACAGAGGGACAACGTGCCAAACTTTATGTACAATTTTTTACAGGGGGGGAGGGGGGGGGACCCCCCACACCAAGGAGGGACCACGAACTTTGTTTCCCAGGTGTTTTTAAAAAATTTTTGTTAAAAAACAGAAAGGGGGGGGGGGGGGTGGGGACACAGAGCACCCCCCAAACTTCCAGATTTTTTTAAAAAAACCAAGGGGGGGAAACCAGTTTTTTAAAGGTGGACCACAGGGAGGGGGGGGGGGGGGGGGGGGGGGGGGGGGGGGGGGGGGACACCCTTTTTGTTTTCCCCCACCCCAAGGTTACAAAAAAAAAAACATAACAGAAGGGGGGGTGGGGGAAAACCAGAGGGGGGGACCCACCTTTGTTTTTTCCAGTTTTAAAGGGTGGGGGGGGACATTTTCGTTAGGGACCCCCAACCCCCCCCAGGAGGGGGGGGGGGGGAAAAAACTTCCAGGTAAAGGGGACCATTGTTTAACAACAAAACAACAACACCAGAGGGGGGGGGGGGGGGGGGGGGGGACCCACTTTTCCCACAGGTAAAGAAACCAACCCCCAAGAGGGCGGGGGGGGGGGGGGGGGGGGGGGACACCCAACAAGAGGGGGGGGGGGGTGGGGGGGGGGGGGGGGGGGGGGGGGGGGGGGGGGGACACCACCCCCATTTTTTGTTCCAGGGGTAAGAATTACGCAAAAGGGGGGGGGGGGGAGGGGGGGGTGGGGGAGCGGGGGGGGGGGGGACAAACAGAAAGGGACCCCCCAAACTTTTCAAGGTTAAAAAGGGGGGGGGGGGGGGGGGGGGAACAACAGGGAAAGGGGGGGGGGGGGGGGGGGGTGGGGGGGACACGGGGGGGGGAGGTGGGGGAACCCCCGTTTTTTCCAGGGGTTTTTAAAAATTAAAGGGAGAATGAGACACGCAGGGAAAAGGGGGACACCCCTTCCACCGCCTAAAAAAGACTTGTTCGGGGGACCCCCCCACAGGGGGGGGGAAGGGGGGGGGGGGGGGGTGGACACAATTACAGGTAAAAATTTTTTAAACAAAATTTTAGTGGGGGGGAAACCCACCCAAAAGGGGGGAGGGGGGGGGGGAACAACTTTTCCCAGGGAAAAAGGGGGGGGGGGGGGGGGTGGGGGGGGGGGGGGAAAACAAAATAAAGACCCCCAACGGGACCACTTCCAGGTAGGGGGGATTACAGGGGGGAGGGGGGGGACCAAAACAAGAGGGGGGGGGGGACACTTTTACAGTTTAAAAAAAAAAGGGGGGGGGTACACCCCCCCCCCCCAACAAGGAAGGGGGGGGGGGGGTGGGGGGGGGGGGGGGGGGGGGAAACCCCCACCAAACAGAGGAGGGAAACCCAACCTTTTTTCCAGTTAAAAAAGCACACTGTTAAGGGGGACCCCAAACAGGGAGGGGGGGGTGGGGGAAAAACCCCCCCAAACTCCCAGGTAAATTTGTTCGTTGGTTTAACAGGAGGGGGGGGACACAAGGGGAGGGGGGGGGGGGGGGGGGAAACACTTTCCAGGGGTAAGATTACAGGGAGGGGAAAGGAACCCCCCCCCCCCACAGGGGGGGGGAAGGGGGGGGGGGGGGGGGGGGGGGGGGGGGGGGGGGGGGGGACAACTTTCCAAGGGTACAAACTTTTTAACATTTTTAGAAACCCCCCCAACCCCCAAAACAGGGGGAGGGGGTGGGGGGGGGGTGGGGGGGGGGGACACGTGGTTCCAGGGGTTTAAACCAATTTAAACATTGTTTAAGGGGGGGGGACCCACAACACACAGGTGGGGGGGGAGGGAACACACTTCCCAAGGGGACAAAAGCAGGGGGAGGGGAAAAACCCCCCACTTTACCAGGGTAGGATTTGTTTGTTAGAACCAGGGGGGAGGGTGGGTGTGGACCACCAGGGGAGCCCCCAGGGGGGAGAACCACCTTTCCAAAGGTAAGGGGGGGGGGGGGGGGGGGGGGGGATGTAAACACAATTGCAGACCCAACCCCCCCCAGGGGGGGGGGAGGGGGGACCACTCTTTCACCAAGGGGGGTAGATACAGAGGGGGGGGGGGGGGGTGGGGGACCCCCACAGAGACCCAACTTTTCCCCGGTAGGGAATTTTGTTTTAAACCCGGGGAAGGGGGACAAAAGAACAGAGGGGGGGGGGGGGGGGGGAACCACCACTCTTTTTCCAGGGGGGGGGTTAAGGGGGGGGGGGGGGATAATCATAGACCACAGGGGTGGGGGGGGGAAACCACTTTTCCAGGGGGTAGGGGATTTTTACCAAGAAGGGAACAAAACCCAAGGGGGGGGGGGGGGGGGGGGGGGGAAGGACCCCCCCACTGTCCAGGGGTGGGGTAAAAGGGGATTGCCAAGGCGGGGGACCCAACAGGGGGGGGGGGGGGGGACCCCACAAAAATTCCAGGGGGTTTTAAAAAAAGGGGGGGGGGGGGGGGTGGGGGGACCCACACCAGACAACCAGAGGGAACCACTTCCCCGTGTAGGATTTTTTGTGTTTTTTACAAAAGAAGGGGAGGGGGGGGGGACAAACAAGGGGGGGGGGAGACCCAAAAAACTTTCCACGGGGGGGGGTAGGGGATTGACCCCATTTAGAAAAAACAGAGACCCCCCCAACTTTCAGGGAGGGGGGATGGTTTTGAAACCAGAAAGGGGGGGGGGGGCGGGGGGGGACACAGGGGGGGGAGGAGGGGGGGGGGGGGGGGACCCCAAACTTTCCAGGGGGTAGGATTTTGCCAAAGGGGGGGGGGAAGGGGGGGGCCACCACGGAAGGGGGGAGGGGGGGGGGGGGGGGGGTGGGAAAACCCCACCAAGCGAGGGGGCACAACAAAAAGGGGGGGGGGGGGGGGGGGGGGGGGGAAAAGACCACAACTGTCCAGGTAACAGGGGGGGGGGACCCCCAAACAGGGAGGGTGGGGGGGGGGACACACTTTTTCCCAGGTTAGAATTTTTTTTTTTTTGACATTTTTAGGGGAAACCACACGGACGGGTGGGGTCATTTTCCAAGGTTGAAATTGTTGTAAACAAAGGGGGAAGGGGGGGGGGGAACACCAGGGAGGGGGGGGGGGGGGGGGGGGTGGGGGGGGGGGGGGGGGAGGGGGGGGGGGTGGGACACTTTTTCCAGGGGTAAGGATTTTTTGCAGGGGGGGGGGGGGAGAACCCCCACCAAAGGGGAGGGGGGGGGTGGGGGGGGGGGGGGGGGGGGGGGAACCTTTTCCAGGGTTAGGATTATTTGTTTGCCAAGGGGGGGAGGGGGGACAGGAGGGACACCGAAGGGACGGGGGAGGGGGGACATTCGAGGGGGGGGGGGGGGTGGGGGGGGGGTGGGGGGGGGGGGGGGGGGGGACCAACAAGCGGACGGGGGGGGGGGGGGGGGGGGGGGGGGGGGGGGGGGGGGGGGGGGGGGGGACCCCCACCTTTTTTTCCCACTCATTACTTTTCCAAAAAAACCACCAACGTTAATCATTTAACAAACCACCTGGGGGGGGGGGGTTCCTAATCCATTTAAAAAAAACCCAGGGGGGGGGGTGGTGGGGGGGGGGGGGGTGGGGGGGGGTGAAAACACCCATCCCAGGGGGGGGGAACCTTTAGTTGGGGGGCCAAGGGGGGGTTTCTCTGTTAAAAAAAAAGCCCTGCGTTAAAAGGGGAATTTATCAAAAAAAAAAAACAATTTGAAAGTTATCCAAACCGCCTTTCCACACTGGGAAGGGGCTCGTTCCCTGAAAAGCTGGTTTGTGTTCCGTTATGGCCCAGGATGGGGGGGGGGCTGGCCTGCCTTGAATTTTTATTTTGACATTTTGGTTATGATTTTAAAATGTGTTGTGTGTTGCCGTTTTTAACCACAACGGTGTTCCCCGGGGGAAAAACCCCATTTCTTTATTCGGTTTTTTTTGGCATACTCCTCCCTGACAAGGGGAAGAGGGGTTCCGGCTTCCAGAAAAAAATCGGGGATTGGGGGGAAAAAAAATCAAAAAACAGAAAAAAAAACCCAACAAAACTTTTTTTTCACCCTTTCTTCCGTTAAAAAAAGCGGGGTGGGGCGTGCTTTTAGCAATTTTGTGTTTTGTAAAGCCACCAATTGCCAAAACCCAACAACTGTGGTTCCTAGTTTTTCTTTTTATTTCTATTTTTAATATTTGTATTTAATTTCTTTTTGTGGTGGTAAAAAAAAAAATTGGATCAGGGGGGGGGTTTGACCACCGGGGAGGGGAAAAACCACAGGAGGGGGGGGTTAAATGCCTTGTTCGGAAATGTATTTATTGATTTAGGGGGGGACAATGCCCCCACATTGGTTTAAATCCAAAAAAGGGGGGGGGGGAACCGGGGGTGCTGTTTGCCCCATGTGCCCCCCCTGTAGGGGCCAAAATCGGGGGCGGTTTTTTTTCTTTTTTCAAGCTGTTTATGAGGTGGGGAAACCAAAAAGGGGGCACTCTGGGGGGGAACTTTCTTTCCCGGGGGGGACCGGTAGGACGGGGGGGGGTCCGTGCTCCCTCCCCCACCCCAACACCATTAGGGGGGGGGGACACCAAAAAGGGGGGGTGGGAAAAAAAACAAAAAACCTTGGGAATTTTTTTCCCTCAAAAAACTTTTTTGTTAATAAAAATTGGGACAGGCGGGAAAAGCAGTTAAAGGGGGCCAAGGCAGGCGGGAAACGGGGGTGGGTGTGGATTGAGAAGGGGGGGGCAAAATTTTTAGAAAAAAGCAAGGAACAGGGGGGGGGGGGGGACAAGAAGGGGTGGGGGACAGGGGGACAGGGAGACACCAGGGACAAGAGGGGAGGGCCCAGGGCAGGAGGGGGTACACGGGCGGGGGTCTGGGGGGGGGCCCCATAATCGCGTTGGGGGGGGACCAAACGCGGGTAAAAAGGGGGGAATGTGTTTCACTTGTTTTCCAGGGGGGGGGGGGGGGGGGGGACTTAGGTTGTGCCCAATTCACCGGGGGAAAAGGCACAGTATCTTCGTGCCACACCCCCAGTCGAGGGGGGGCCTTTCTTTTTTTCTGGGAAAGGTTTTGGAGGGTTCCGGGTTTCTTTTTGAAAAAAGAAGGAAGAAGGCGGGTCGGGGGAAATTTTGCTTTCCCCCGGGTTGTGGCGAGGCTTGGGGGTCGAAAAACCCCATGAAATTCACAAGAAACTGAAAAGTGGAAACCTGTTGGTTAAGAATCAGTGTCTGTCTTTCAAGGGTTGTTTAAAAAAAACAAAAAAAAAACAGCCAACCAAAAAAAACGGGGGGGGACTGGAAAACCAAAAAAAAAAAGTGGACACAAAACAAAATAACATTTCAAGGAAAAAACAAAGTGGGGGGGGGGGACCTAAAAAACCCAAAAAAAAACATTCGGGAACAAAAAAAAAAGGGGGGGGCCCAAATTTTTAATTTTTTTAATTTTTTCAAATTTTTGACTGGAAACAAAAAAAAACAGGGGGCCCCAAAACAAAACAAGCCCTGGAAAAAAACCCCCTTCCGTGTTTGTACTCCCATTTTGAACAAGGGGGAACTTTTTGGTTCCCTGCTCCCAGGGGGTTGCCAAAATAAAAACACAAACTTCGGTGGGGGGGGCCCCCCAACTAAAATTTTTTTTTCCATGTTTTTTAAAACTTTTTTGCACTTTTTTTAAAAAAACCAAAACAAAAAAACATACGGTCGAAAGTTGAGTTTTATGGTGAAAATCCCAAGCTTTTGTTTTGGCACTTTTGAGATGCCAAAGGGGAAATTAAAGTGGTAAATTTTACTTAAAAAAATCTATTCGGTTATTGTAAAAAACCCAGGCCTTTTTTCAAGGTGTTTTTGTTTTTCTTTTTTTTTTAAAAAAGGCCCCCCCCACCAAAAAAAAAAAACCAAAAAAAAAACAAAAAACAAAAAATAAAAAAAAAAACTTGGGGAAAAAAAAAAAAAACAAAAAACAAAAAAAAAACAACACGTGGGAGGGAAAAAAAAGAAAAAAAAAAACCAAAAAGCGGGAACAAAAAAAATCCCCCAACCCCAAAAAAACACAAAAATTTTAATTCCCTGTTTCAATTTGGGAACCTGGAAAACAGGGGGAGGGGGGGGGGGGGGGGGCAACGTTTTCGTGGTTAAAACGAGGGGGAAAGGGGGGTGGAACAAAAAACCCTCCGGAGGGGGTTAAAGGGTTTTTCGGGACCTTTCCAAAAAGGGGGGGGGTTTCAAAAACCAATTGAAAAAAAAAACTGAACCAAAAAAAAAAAACAAAAAAAATCTTGGATTTTAAAAAAATTTTGTATCAACCTTTTTGTTCCTCACAGGGGCTTTGTTGGGGAAGCGTTGTCCGTTTAACCCCTTTTCGTTGTAGTGTGTTACTATTGTGTATTTCTAGTAACCCCAGGAATAAAACAAAAAAACCACTTGGGGGTTAGCTTTCCAAGTGGGTTGCACAAAAAAAATAAAAAACCAAAAAAAAATACCCAAATTTTGCCCAAATTTTTGTGTTTTTTAAAAAAAAATTTCCCCATGAATTGTTTCTGCATTTTTTTTTTGGGATTATTTTTATAAAGGGGAGGGGGCTTTGGGGGGGTTTCGGGGGGGGGGGGGGGGGGGGCCCAATTGAATGTTCCAAGGAAAATTAAGGGTTTTTTAACAAAAAAACCCCTTTGTTTTTTTAGTAATCAGCCTATGGGGGTTTTTAAAAAACAAAAAAAAGAAAAAAAACAACGCCCCCCAAAAGAAAGGCGGGGGGAAAAAAAAAAGTGGGGGACCAAATAAAATCAAGATGAAACAAAAAAAAGTGGAACAAAAAAACATCGGGAAAAAAAAAGGGGGCGCCCCCAAAAAAAAAAAATTTATTTAATTTTTTCCAAAAATTTTTAAATTTTTGACCTTGCGGGGAAAGGCCAAAAAAACTTTTTAACACAAAAAAAAACCCCCCTAGTATGTTGTTTTCCTCCACATTAACCCAGGGAAAGGAAACCTTGTCTTCCCCAGGGTGTGCACAAAAAAATTTGTTTTTACAAAATACCAAAAAAAATTCCCCCGGGGGCCCCAAAAATGGGCGGGCCACAAAAAAAAATTTACATTTTTCATAAAGGTATTCGCAGTTGTATCATTATTTTTTCAAACAACTAAAATAAAAAAAAAACATTTGTTTTGGTGACGTTAATTTTTTTAAAACAAAAATTGTATTAAATTTTTGATTTTTGGGACAAATTTTTTTTTCAGGGGCTTTTTTGTGGGGGGACTTTTGGACTCATTTTAAAAAAAATTTTCCCCCGTCCTCAAGTTTTTTTTTTTTTTCTTTTTTTTTTTTTTTTTTAAACAAGCACCAAAAAAAAAACACACAACCTGGAAAACAAAAAAGAAACAGTCTTGGGGCGAAACAAAAATTTCCCGGGAAAAAGGCCCCCCCCCAAAAAAAAAAAATATTCCTGTTTTGCAATTTTTTTATTTGGGGGGCACCCCTTGGGAGGAAGGGGGGGGAAAGCGTTCCGGTGGTTTTGGTTGGGTGCGGGACACGGGGGGACAGGGGGGGGTGGGCACAAAAAAAAACAAAACACGAGGGGGGGGTTTTTTTTTAAAAACGTTCGGGGGGGGCTTTTCCAGTATTAAGAACCAAACAGGGGGGGTTTTATGGGGGGACCCCCCCCACCCTGTGGTGGTCTTGTTAGGGGGGGGGGGGGGGGGGGGGGGGGGAACCGCCAAAAAAAAAACACTTGTGTGTTCTTTTTTCCGGGGGGGGGGGTTTGTTCTTGGGGGGGGAAAAACGGGAGAAAACCCCCCAAAACAACGCAGGGGAAACGCACAGGGAAAGGGGGGGCAAGGGCCAAAAGAGGCCGGGCAGGCGGGAGAAAGGGGGGGGGAGGGGGGGGGGGGGGGGGGGAGGGGGGGGGAGGGGTTTTTTCCAAGGAAAAATTGAATTTTTTTAAAAAAAAACCCCCCAGGTAGGGGGTGGGGGGCCCAAGCAACAAAAAAAAAAAACCAAAAAAAAAATCCAAAGGGGGAGGGGGGGGGCCTTTTTTTGGGGAAACCCAGGAAAAAACAAAAAAACCCAAATCGGGCAGGCTCAGGGGGGGGGGCCTGGGGAAAAAGGGGAAAAAAAAAAACAAAAAAACCGGGGGGGGGAGGGAAGAAGGGGGGAAAGGCAAAAAAACTTTGCCCACACAGGGGGGGGGACGGCGGGATTGTGATAATTTTTTGTTACAAACAAACCGGAAAAAAAATAAAGAAAAAACAAAAGGGATATGTGGGGAACCCGGGGGGGGGGACAACACGCAAAACAAAAGCACCAAGGGGGGGGGGGACCTAAAAACATTTCCCAGGGGGGGGTTTAAACCGGGGTTAAAAAAAAACGAGGGGAGGGGGTGGGGGGGGGGGGGGGGGGGGGGGGGGGACCCCAACAGGGGTTGGGGGGGAAAGGGGGGACCCAAATTAAAGGTTTTAAAGAAACCGGTCGGGGTGGGGGGGGGGCGTGGTGGGGAAAAAGGAAAGGGGGGGCAAAAAAACACCACAGGGGGGGGGGTGAAAAAGTAGAAGTAGAAACACAAAAAAAAACTTAAAAAGACACAAGGCGGAAGGGGGGGGGGGGGGGGGGAACAAGGGGACAAGGTAAAAGGGGGGGGGACCAGGGAAACTTCAAAAATAAAAAAAAAAAACCAAGGGGGGGAAAAAAAACCAAAGGGGGGAAAAAAAACATTTCCCAAAAAAAAAAAAAAGACCCGCAACCCAAAAAAAACAAGCGGGGGGAGGAACCATGGAAAAAACCAAACAACACATTTTTTCCACCCAGGGGGGGGGGAACAAAACAAAAAAAACCAGGGGACACGGAAACCCAAACCCAAAAACAGTTTCAACCCAGTTGTTTGTTTTTTTTTTACAGTGTTTTTTGAGTTTTTTTGGTCACCAATTTTTTTTTTGTGGGGACTTGTTGTTTTTAAAAAAAATTTTTTATGGTTTAGGGACTTTTTTCAGATTTTGTTTTAAAAACACAATCGGGTTTGGGTTGGTCTGGTTTCCTTTTAATGTATTTTTTGTGCAATTTTGGTTTTTTTTTGGGTCACTTCTTTTCCAGCGGGGGTTGGTAGGGGGGGGGGGGGGGGGGGGAAACGGGGCTACAATACAAGGGGGGGGGGGGAAACCCCAGGGGGAGGTTTTGGGTTGGAGGTTTTGGGGGGGACCCAGAGGCTTTAGGTTTTAGGGTGAGGGGGGGAGACCACAGGGGGGGGCGTCTGGTGGGGGGAACGCCAGGGCTTTTTAAATGGGTACACCGAGTCTGGGGGGGATAGGGTGTGGGTTGTACCCCAGGGAGTTAATGGGGTATGAGGGGGGTCTGGGGGGGGACACACGAGGGGTTTCTTTGGTAGGGGGGGGGGGGGGGGGGGAACCCTAGGGTCTTAAAAAATGGGAACCCCCCAAAGGGGGGGGAACAGGGGGGGGGGGGGTTTTCTGGTTAGGGGGGGGTGGGGGGGGGGGGAACCCGGGGGTGGGTGCTTTTTAAAATGGGGGGACCCAGGGGGAAAGGGGTCCTTTTTGATGCGGTACGGGGGGGTTGGGGGGGAAACCAAGTGGGGAGGGGGGGGGGTATGGTTAGGGTGGGGGGGAAACCCAGGGAGAAGGGGGGGGGTTGGGGGGTAGGGGGGGGGGGGTGGGGGAACCCAGGGGGGGGGGCTTTTTTTAAATGGAACCAGAGGGGGTTGGGGTCCTGGGGTTGGGGGGGGGGGGGGGGGGGGGGGGGGGGGAATAGGGAACCCGGGCTTTTAACTCAAATGTGGGGGGGGGGGGACAAACCAGAGGGGGGGGGGGGGGGGGGGGGGGGGGGGGTTTCCTGGGGAATAGGGTGGGGGGGACCAAAGGGGTAGGTTTGGGGTTTAGTGGGGGGTTTTGGGGAAAAAACCAGGGGGGGAGTTTCCTTGTGGGTGTTTTAGGACCAGGGGGGAATGGGGGGGACCCGGGGGGAGTTCTTGAATTAGGTGTTGACCCCAAGGAGGGGGTTTATGGTAGGTGGGCCCCCACCCCCCAGCAAAAGAAGGGGGGGTTTTCTTTGGTTTTTAGGGGTGGGGGGGGGGGGGGGGGGGGGGGGGGGGGGGGGGGGGAAAAAACAAGGGGCTTTTGTGACGGACCAGAGGGTGGTGGGGGGGGGGGGTCTAGTAGGGTTTGGAACCAGGGGGTCTGGGGGTAAGGGGGGGTTGGGGGGAGGGAACCAGGGGGGGTCCTTGGTTGGGGGGGGGGGGAACCCAGGCGTTTAATGGGGGACACAAACCAAAAAAAAAAAAACTGTGGAATACGGGGCGGTGGTGGGGGGGGACAAAAATCCTTTTTTGGGCAGGTTTTTAAAAAAAGCCGGTTTTAGGTCCACACCACGGTTTGGCCCAAAACAGGGGGGGAGGAAAGTTTTTTTTTTTTTGTTTTTTAACCAACCCACCCCACCCCCCCCATTTTTCTTTCCATTATCAAAGATTTAGGGGGCCCAAAAATGTGACTGTGCACCCAAACCCCCCCCCCGGCACCCCGAACCCACCCCCCCAAACAACCCCCCCCCCCCCACCCAATTCTTCTCGTTCATGGGATTTGTCCCACCGTTCCTTTCAACACACAAAACCCCCGCTGGAAGGCCGTTTTTGCTTCAGGGGGCAGGGCCGCAAAGGGCGGGGGGGCGGTTACTCCCCACGGGTCCCCCAAAATCCTTTTTTTTGTTCCCCTTTCCTTTCGAGGGGGGGGGGTTCCCCCTTCCTTTATGATTGGGGGGGGAAGGAGGCAGTGGGGGATCAGGGGCCCAATCCCAGGGCGCAACCCACACACACAAAACCCATAGCGTGGGAAAACCCACGGGGCGGGGGGGGGGGAAAAACAGTTTACAAACACCCTCCCCCGGACCCCACCCCCCCCCCCACAAAACACCCACAGCAACAGCCCACCCCCCCCCCATACCACAACCACAAACCCCAACCCCAAAACCCCACCCAAACCAACCACCACGACCACACCCCCGACAAACACCCACCCCCCCCCACCCACCACCAACCACACACAACAAGCCCACCCACCCCTGTAGGTGGGCCTCCCCTTATTAATTCTATGATTTTGGGTCAGTTTTTGTCCCCCCAAAAGGCGGGGGGGGGGGGGGCATATTTTGGGGGGGGGGAACAATTTTTACTTTCACCCCCCCCCCACTACCAAAAAAAACAAAATCAAAAAAAGTTTTTTTTCCCCAACCACAAAGATGGGGCAAAACAAAAAAACTATTTTCCCTGTGTTTATTGTTGAGGTGGTGTGTTGGCTGTGGGCGTTGGTGTTTTTTTTTGGTTTTGCGTTGTGTGTTGGTGTTTGGGTGTGGTGTGGTGTGTGTTTGGGGTTTGTTTGGTTTGGTGGGTTGGTGGTGTGGGGGTTTTTTGTGTGGGGTTATTTCAGGGAAACAAAAAAAAAAAACAACAAAGCCGGGATTTGCTTTTTTTTTAAGGACAGTGGCGGCAGGGCGGGGGGCTTCACTAAACAATTTTATTTTTCCTTGTAAAAACAAAAAAACCCAAAAATTTTTGTTTTTTTCCACCCCACACACAAAAAAAAACAACGGGGGTGGTTTCGGGGGGGGAACAGGGTTTTTGTTCAAGCTTGGGGACCACAAAAAAAACACACCCACCCCCCCACACATATGGGGGGGGGGGGGCGCGGGGGGGGGGACGTTTTTCGTTTGGGCCCAACCACCCAACCCCACCAACCCCCAAACCCCACACACACCCCCCCCCCAACCCCCCCCCCCCAACCCACCCCCCCACCCCAACCCCACCCCCAACACCCCCACCCCCAGTAACAGTAACGGGGGAATTTTTAAACTATGTTTTTTTAATTTAAATTGGGGGGGGGGGGGGGGGGGATAAATTTTGTCCTCCCCTTGGTGGATGTTAAAGTGGGGTTCTGGGGGGGAAGTGAGCGGGGGGGGGGGGGGGGGGGGGTGGGGAAAAAGGACTTGCTTGCAACGCTGTTTGTGAAAGAAAAGGCATTCAGTGATCAAAAGAGGTTTATTACACCAGATTTGTAATTAAAATACATTTGTAAAATATTAAAAAAAAACACAAAATGGAACTGGGATGTGGTTTTGTTTTGTTTGTTAGGGGGGGGGGGTGGGACGGGGGGGAGGAGTGGGGATGTGGAAACAACTTGGCAGAAGAAAAAACAAAAAAAAACAAAAAAAACAAAAAACCTAAAAACTAATAGAAGGGGGGGATTTAAGGGTGATTAAAAATTAAATACCCTTTTATTTTTCCAATCCCCCAAACAAAAAATTGGGGGAAATTATTTTTTTGCCCCTTTGCGTTTCAAAACACCAAAAGGCAGTTTTTTGTTTTTTTTAGCCACCCGTAAAAAAAAAAAACAACACCCCCCACCACCCAAAAAAAAAAAACCAAAACCGAAACCCCCAAAAACCCACACAACAGACCACCAGGGGGGGTTGTTGCAAAAAAAAAAAAGTTGCCTTTGAAGGGTGGGGGAAAAAGGGGGTTTTCCACCCCAACAAGTTGTTTCTTTTATGTTGTTTTTATTTGAAAACAAAAAACACTTTGTTTCTGTTTTTAAAGTTTAACAAAGGGGGGTTAGGTTTGGGCACCAAGGGGGGGAGTTATAACCAAAAAAAACAAAAAAAATTGGAAAAATTTGGCCAAATGTCAAACATTGTTTAAAAACTCTATTTTGTGCAAATTGTAAAAGGGGGGGAGATGGTGTTTTGGAGTTGGGGGGGGACGGTGAAATTAACAAAAACACAAAAACAACAGAAAGTACAAAATATGTACTCTTAAAAAAAACATTTTAAAGGGGGGCCATTGAAAGCACAAAGCGGTAAGGGGGGGTTTAAGTCAAAAAGGGTTCAAACCCAAATTGTGGGTATGGGAGATTGATAATTTTGGGTGAGGGTTCTGGAACCCCAAGGGGGGGGAGTACAAGGGGAGCCTGTGGGAGTTGGGAAAAAAAAACCTAAACAAAAAAAACTTCACAAAAAAACAAAAAACAATTGTATTAGTTTGTTTTTAAAAGGGTTTATTTGTTTCTCCCTTTTTTTTACACCAAAAAACAAACGGGAAATGTGAAAATAATTTTTTCTGTTTCCTCACATCGGGTCTCGGGGTTGATTCCTCGTGGGGGGGGGGGGGGGACGGTGTATTGTTATGGGGGGGGGGGGGGGGGGACCGAATAAAAAATTTCTTGGGATGTCAGGTCGGCTATTTTTTTATAGGGGGCTGTTTCACTTTGGTTTCCCCCCACAACCCCCCCAAACTTGTCCTTTTGCCTTTTTTGGCCCCAAACCCTTTGCCCGGGGTCATTTTGAAACTTCTTGCCCCAGCAAATTAGAGGGGGCCCACCGGGGGGGGGGGGGGGGAAAACCTGCCAACAATGTCCAGAACGTTTTAAGGGGGTTCGTAAAACTTAAAAATTTTTGTTAGGGGCGCTTGAAACAAAACGGGGAAAAAACCCCTTTTATGTTGTCGGTGTTTTCAAGGGGGAAGGGGGGGGGGGGGGGGGGGGGCGGGGGGGGGGGCAACAGTTCCGTCCCATCCCCCACCTCTTGTTTTTTTGGGGGGGGGGCAAAATTGAAAGCGGGGGCCCCCACCCATCACACAAATTGTTTTATTTACCCTTTTTTCAAGGGGGGGGCAGGTGTTTGTTCCCCAACCCATGTTCTTGGAGGTTGGAAAAAAATTTTTTTTTACCAACTTCGTTTTCGAAAAAACAAAGGCCCTCAAAAACACTCCCCAACACAACACAAAATTGATGGTTTGTTTTTAACATAAAGCTAATGGTTCTTCCCAAAAAAAAAAACTCAAAAAATTTTTTTAATTATTTGGTTAATTTTCCCCCACAAAAAAAAAAAAACCCTCATTAAACTAAAAAAAAAAGTTTTATCTTCACCCCAAGGGGGGGGACCCCCCCACTTTTACGTAGGGGATTGGAGCAGGGTTCTTTAGAAAACCCGCTCTATTTATTTTATCTACAGATGAAAAAGAGAAGGGGTTCTGTAGGGGGAATGCTTTTCTATTTTTAAACAATTGTACAGATATAGAAGCAGGGGGTTGTCTTTTAAGGACCCCGGGGCTTCCTTCTAATTTTACCCCAAGATAAGGGGAGAAAAAAAAGCCAAGGTTTTCTAGGGGGGGCCCCTCTTGTCTACTTAAAAAATTTCCCCCCCCCAAGATAAAGGAAAACAGCAAAAGGGTCTTTCTTTAAGGGGGGGGGGGGGGGGGGGGGGGGGGGGGGGGGGGGGGGGGACCGCCTTCTATTTTAATTTACAGATGGGGAAAAAAGCAAAAGGGGGGGGTCAGGGGGGGGGGGGGGGGGGAATAACATCTCTATTTTTTTCTTTTGTCTTTAAAAATTTAAACAGGGGGGGGGGGGTAGTGTAGGTGGGGGTGGGAAAGGGCAAAGGGGGTTCGTTAGGAAAACCGGCTCTATTTAAGTTACAACTTAGAGGGGGGGCCAGGTCTAAGGGGGGGGGGGGGAACCCCGCTGTCTTATAAATTTTTTTTACAGAGATTGTTAACAAGGGGAGTAACGAAAAAAGGGGCAGGGTCTAGGGGACCCCCCCCCGACTGCTATAAAAAATGTTTTACAGGGGATTAGGAGGGGCAGGGGGTTTTCTTTAGGGGGGGGGGGGGGGGAACCGCTCTTTATAATTTTACACGGTCGAGGGGCCCCAGGGGTCTAGGGAACCCCATTCTTATAATTTTTACCAGGGGGGAAATTTTGTAAGAAGGGGCAGGGGTTTTTTCTTAGACCCGCTTATCTACTTAAAACTTGTTTTAACCCAGGTTGAAGAAGGGGCCCCAAGGTTTTTCTTTAGGGAACAACCCCCAAAAAAAAACTTGTCTTATGGAAATTTTTTTACAGGGAATTTTTAAGAAAAAAAGGTGGCCAGGGGGTTGTTGTTGGGGGGGGGGGGGGGGGGGGGGGGGGGGGGGGACAACACCCGCCTGATTTAATTTTGTAACAGATGTTTTTCAACCAAGATTATGTTTAGACAAGGCCAGGGGTCTTTAGGGACCGGCTTTCCTAATAATTACCCAAGAACTAGGTAGCAGGGTTCTTTTTGTAGGACCGGGCTTGCTACTACAAAAATTTTTTTTTTTTGTACAAGGGGGACCTGGGGGACCCCATCCACCCACAATTGTCTTTTGTTTCAGTTTAGGTTTTGACTCCCGGGAGGAGGCAAAAAAAAAAAACCAATAAGGGGGGGGCCAAAAACAAATGTGGGCCCGGGATTGTTGTTTTTTTTTCCATTTTGGGGATATTTGTTTTTTACAAAAAAAAAAAAACAACACGTAAAAACCCTTAAATTTCTTTAAAAAAATGGGGGCTGGGAATTACCAATTTTGTTTAAAACAATTTTCAGTGTTTAAATACCCCAAGGTCAATAGGGGACGCGGGAGCGTTCGGGATTGTGCTTTTTTTTGGGCAGGCCATTTATGATTATTGTCGCCCCCACCCCCGGGGTCACCCAAAAGGAGGAGTGTGTGTTTGTTTTGGAACAAAAAAAAAAAAAAAAACAAACCAAAAAAAAAAAAAGGGTGTGAATCCCTTTTTTTTTCAAGTTGGAGGGTGGGGAGAGTGTGGGAGTGGGTTTTTTTTTTTGCTGGGAAGGGGCTGGGGGGAGCCCCCAGGGGGTTGCAGGGGGGGGGGGGGACCCCCACGGCCAAGGCGTTTGAAAATCCATTTTAGGCGGTGGCTCGGGGGGCAATTTCCGGGTTGCAAAAAAGGCTCACGGGGGAACAAACAGGCCACGCACGGTGGGCACTTTTCGGCGATGAAAAAAAAGGCCCCCCGGAAAACAAAACGGTTCCCCGCACCAACCCCCACAGGGTTTTTTCCCCCCACCAAAATAATTTTTAAACAAAACCCCCCCCTTTTCCCTAGGTGGAAAAAAACCAAAAAAAATTGGGGGGGGGGAATGTTGTTTTTACTCTCAAAAAGGGGGGGGCAACTGGGGGGTCCTTGGGTCCCCACCACGTGTTGTGGGGGAGGGGACAAAACGGGGGGGGGGGGGGGAACGCCATCCGCTTTGTGTGGTCTTCTTGGGGGACGTTTAAACAAAGGGACGGCCACCCATCCGGGCTGGGGGGGGGCAATCAGGGTGTCAATCAGTAATTTTGGCCCCGGGCCCCCCCAATTGGGTAGGAAAGCTGACCTGTTTTTTTGACCAAAAGGCGGGTTGTGGCGGTTTCAGGGGGGGGGGGCCCAAAAAAACCACCCACCCCAACATTGGGGGGCCTTTGTTTCCCAACTTTTTCCACCAAAGGGACGGCCACACTGCTCGGGGGTTATGGGGGGGCTTTTCTTTGGGGGCTTGTTGGGGCATTGGGGGGACGGGCAGGGCGGGGGTGGGGGGGTGGGGGGGAACACACATTTTCCTTTTGTAGAACAAGGAATTCCCCCAAATTTAAGGGGAGCCAAAGAAGGCGGGGGGGACACTACTTGAAAAAAACCCCCCATTAGGCCACAAAAAAAAGGGGGGTCGGGGCCAAAAATTGGCCCTTTTGGGGGGGGGGCCCCCGTGGAATCAAAGGGGCTAACCAAAGGGGGGGGGGGGAGGGCCCCCCGTTTTAAAACCGGTGGCCCCCATTGTTTTTTGTCATTTTTTTTTGTTTTGAGGGGGGACTTAATGGTTTACTATTTTGGGGGTTTCGGTCCTGTGTTTTTGCCACTTTTGGTTGTCAACCACTTTTGTAAAACAAATTTTTTGAATATTCCCCTCTAAAAAAACACTTGGGACTGATTTACGGGCCTCTACCTTTTGGTTTCAGGGGTGGAAGGTGGTTTTAGAAGTCCTGGGGGGGGGACCCAAACGGCGGACTCTTGGCGGGTAACCCTCCCTTCGTACCCAACGGGAGTGGGTGGGGGGGGGTGTGTGGTGGGTGGGGTGGGTAACAACCCAAACGGGCAAGGGGGCAAAGCCACAGATTTTTTTTTCGGTGTAAGGGGGGTTTTTTTTGCAAAACCAGACGGTTCCCCCGGTGGGTTTTGTTTTTTTTTCTGCGGGGGGGGGGGGGGGGCGGGGGGTGGAGGGGGGGGGGGGGGAACAGGTTAACCCCCCCGATTGCTTTGTGGGGGGCCGGGGGGGGAACCTGGGTTCCAACCCGGTGGGGCTGTGGGAATTACTGGGTTCACACCCCCCGGCCACACACGTTTTTCCCCCCCCCCCGGGTTTTTTTCACTGTTGACTTGGGAAAAAAAACAAACGGGGGGGGGGGAAAAACCCGGGGGACACAAATGGACATGGGGAAATGGGAAAACAGGAACACAGAATGACTGGAAAAAAACCAAAAAAAAAACGAAAAAAGGGGGGGGCCGATGGGGGGGTTGCACCACAACCCCCCCCACAAAAAAATAAAAAAAAAAACACACCCGCAGGTTCTTTCACAGGAACAACCCCACCAGGACAGGGCCAAAAGAGCGTTTGGGCTTTACGATTGGCTTAAAACTCCCCACACCAACTGATATTACATTGCCCCAGGGTGGTTCTGGGTTTTTTTGTTATTTTTGTTGGCCCCCCCCGGTGTAGGCGGGAACGGGCAAAAATTGTCGGGGGGCTCGGGGGGTGGGGGACCTTTGTTTTTTACTTGGTTTTTAAAAAAAAGGGATTCTTAAATCTGGTACCAGGGGAAAAAAAAGCGTTTTTCTTTTTCGCCACCCCTCCCTTTAAGGGGGGGAAAAAAAAACATCCCGGTTTCCATTTTGTTTACAAATTCCTGGTTCTGGGTCAGACTTTCTAAGAATAATTTAATTCGGAGGGTTCTGTTCTTTCAGGGGTAAGGGCACAAAAAAAAAAAAAACGGGGCAAAAGGGCACCACTTTTTTTTTTTTATTTGAAAAAAGTTAAGCCCCGTGGGGGGGGAAACCAAGGTAATTCCCCGTTGAAAACCTTGCCCCACATCATGGAGCTTGGTTTTGTTTCTCTTGGCTGGGGCCCGGACCTTTGGGGCAATCCGATGGGTCTCAAAAGGAAAAAAGAAAAAAAAAAAAACTTTTGTTTTAATTTTTTTGTCCCCTTCAGTTTTAGGTTGTGTTTGTTTAAATTTGTGTGTCTAAAAAACTTCTCAAATGAACGCAGCGGGGGGCATGGCTGTTGGCAAGGGGGGAAACAAGAACAAGGGGCACCTTTTGTTGGAAAAAAAAAGGGGGCAAATTAATAAAAAGCACAAACAAAAACCCAACACGCAGGGGGGGTCCAGGAATTTTTGTAAAAAAATTTGTTTAGTTAGGTTTTTTCCCAAACAGGTTACAAACAATATACACCACCCCATTAATTTGGAAATTACTAAAAAGACACTTACCTTTTAAATCTTGGAAAAATTTTATTTTTGTAGGAATTTTGTGGTTTTTTTTTTAATCTTTGAAAACTTATTATAAAAGGGGGGGGGGGGGGGAGCCATTTTTTTTTCAACTTGGAAAAAAAAACATTTTTTTTCCCATTTTCTTTGAGGGGTGTAGGTGGGGGGGGGAGTTTATGTGGGAAAGGGTAGGCAGCCCCAGGGGGGGGGTGTGGAGGGGGTTTTGTTTTTGGTTTTTAAGGGGGAATTTTTTTGCACAGGGGGACCTTTGTTCGGGGGGGGGGGGGGGGGGGGGGGGGGGGGGGGGGGGGGGGGAACTTTTACCATCCTAGGGGGGGGGGGTCACATTTGTCTAAATTTTAAGAAAACCAAAACAAAATAGGGGGCTTATTTTTTTACTAATAAGGGGGGGGGGCGTGGTTCTTTAGGTGTGTTTTTTTGGGTTTCCCCCGTGCTTTAAAAAGGGTTTTTTACAAAAAAAATTTTGAAAAAAAACATCCATTAAACTTTTTTGGTTTTTGGGACGGGAGGTTGGGTAAAATTTTTTTTTAAAAACGGGGCTTTTTTCTTGAACGCTGGGGGGGGGGAAAAATTGTCCCCACCGAAGATTCCCCGCGATTTATTCGTGGGGTTGGTTTTTACTTTGATGTTGGGAAAAAACTCAAAGCTTTGGTCCCCCCAGTTCCCCCACGGGGCCGGGGCTCCAGGGGGGGGACACGCGGGTTAGGGTTGGTTGGGACGGGACGGGGGGTTTGCACGGAATAAAAACCAAGGAGCCGGGAACTTTCCGGCCCCAAATTTTGGGGGGGAACAGGAAAAAAAGGGGGTGGGAAAAAAAAAAATCCAGGGGTTTACTTTTTTTTTTTCTTAAAACAAAATTCTGGACGGTCACCCCCACTTTGAGGATTTTTTGGAAGAAACAGCTAGGAAACAGTTTGTAGGCCAACTTTTTAAAAAACAATGTGGCAAAACACTGTTTTGTTTCTTTTGTTTGTGTTTTTGCTGTTCTTTGGTTGCTTTTTTTTCGTTCATTTTTGTTGTATTGTGTCCAATCGTTTGGTGTTTTCATATTTGGAGGGAGGGGGGAGGGGTAGCAACAAAAGGGCTTTTTTAAGCCCTGTTTTTTTGAGGGGGGAAACGAGGGTTTGGAACAAAGGGGGGGGGGGGGAGTAAAATTGATGCCACCATTTATAACCATTTCATCAAAAATATTTGGCAAGTTAAAAAAAAACCCTTTCGGTTTCCAATCCCCAAGTTTTCCCATTGTGGATCTTAGGTGTATGGGGTTATTTTATGGCCCAGGAAAACAAAAACCAAATAAAAACCCTTTTACAACATAAAAACAAAACAGCTTTTCCAGGAAAAAACCACTCCAGAAACATCAGGGAAAACACACACTAAAAAACAAACATAGGGGGGGGGGGGGGGGGGGAGCATTGGGGGGACTCCGAGGGGGGGGGGGAGGTTGAAAAAAGCCAAAAAACAAAAAGGGGTTCTTTGGTTTTTTCACCAAACCTTTCTGCTTGGTTTTTCCACACCACCAACGTTTTTGCCACTTGTTGTAAATTTTAAACAAAGGGGGGAAAAAACAATTTTTATTAAAACAAAAAGGGGGGGGGGGAGGGCCAAAAGGTTTAGTACTTACCCTGAACCCCCCTTTTCACCCCTTTTTTAACCCCCTGCAATTCCATGCCAAGGGGGGACCAAAGGTCCAGGGGGGGGGGGGGGGGGGGTTTTTTGCCCACTTTTTTGGCTGTTTTTTTGCAATTTTCCTTGGTTTTTTAAAAATTTGGGGGACCCCCAATTTTTTTCAAGCCCCCGGGAAGGAGAAAAACCACAACGGGGGCCTTTTTTAATTTGTATGGTTAAAACAAACGTTAAAAAAAGTGTTTGAGCAAGCGTAGAGGGGGGAAAAAAATGGGGGCCCCATTAAAAAAAAAACGGGGGTTAAAGCGTGGGCATCCCTGAGAGGGGGGGGCAAAAACCCAAAAACAGGGGCCCTCCAGCCCACCTTTCCTAATTTCAGGGGGTTGTTTTCCATCCCCTCTCAGCTGGAAAATGGGCAGGGATTTTGGTTTGGTTTTCTGCCAGGGGAGGGGACTGGGGGAAAACACAAGGAAGGGGGGGGGGGGGGGGGGAGGGGGGGGGGGGGGGGGCCACGGGGGCGGCGGGGGGGGGGGGGTTCGGGCGGTGCGGGGGGGGGGAGGGGGGGGGGGGGGGGGGGGGGGGTTTTCAAATACGTTTAAAATAATTTAAATTTTTGTTTTTGCCACTTTCTAAAAATTTTCCCCCCATTTCAAAAAAAGTGAAAATTGTTTTTGAAGCTAAAATTGTAAAAAATGGGGGGGGTCCGCATGAACAAAAAGGGGGAGGGGGGGGAACCGAAAGGGAAAAAAACAAAAACATGTGGGAAGGAACAAGGAAACAAGTGTGGAAAAACAATTTAAAACACCAAAAGGGGGGGGGGGGGGGGGGTCTGTTGCCATCCAAAAAACAAAAAAAAGGCAAAAAAAATAGGCCAAAAAAATTAATTAAAAACCCAGGGGGGGCAAAAAAAGGAAAGGGGGGGACAAACACTTTTTTTAAGGTGCAAAAGGTGTACCGTGAATTTTTGTCCATTTTTTAAGGGGGCTTTTTTTTTTTGGCCTTGTGCTCCATAGTTGAAACAGTGGGGGGTAGGGGGGGGGGGAACAGGAAAAAAGGTGGGGGGAGGAGGGAGGGGGGATGGGGGGGGGGGGGGGAAAATTGGGACACAAACCGCAGCAAAGGGGGGGTGGCCCGGCAGGGGGGGGGTTTCCGGATGGGGATTTGGAAAAGCCCCTTTTGGGGCCGCTGTTGCAAAGGGGGGGGGGGGGGGGGGGGGGGGACCTTCAAAGGGGACTTTTACAGGGGGGGGCGGCCCCACGTGTTTTCTTTTTTTTTTTTTTTTTTTTTTTTACGTGGGGGGTGGGGCGCACGTTTTTGTCGTGTTTCTTAAACTTGTTGGGGGGGGGGCGCCCCCCACAACGGGTTGTCTTACAGGGGCGGGGGGGGAGCGGGGGGCCACACGTGTTTCTTAACAGGGGGGAGGGGCCCTCGCACCACGTGCTTTTTTAAATAACTGGTGGGCGAACGGGGGGGGTGGTTTTCACTTCTTTAAACCCAGGGGGGGGGGCGCAAGGGAAAACGGGGGTTTTTTGCTTACCAGGGGGGCCGCAAACGGTTTCTTGACTGGGGGGCGGGGGTACCCACGGGGTGCGCCTTAAACTGGGGGGGGGGGCGGCCAAACGGGTATTAAACTTTGGGGAGGCTAATAGTTTTTGGGGGGCCCCTTAACGCTTACGGCAAAAAGGGTTGACAATTTGGGGGTCGGTTAGATCACAAAAGGGGGAGTTTTGCAAGGGGAAACAAAAAGGGGCCTTAAGTGTTTTTTCTTCTTGGAAGATAGAGAGGGGGGAAAGGTTATTTGGTAGGCGGGGTTAGGGCCAAATTTGTACCCAAGGAGGACAAGGGGGGCTGTTTTTTGCAGGGGAAAATTCAAATTGGGGTGTGTCGTCCATGGCCACGGGAGGGTCACAAAAAAACAACAGGGGGGGAAAAACCAAAAAAAGATTTTTAGGTTAAATTTTTTGTCCACTTTTTTTCAGGGCTGGTTTTTTTTTGTGTTTTGGTTGGTTTCCACTTGGACACCCCACCCAACCCCCCCAACCAAAATTTTTACTTTTTTTTACTTAGGGGTTTTTTTTTTTGTTCCCCCCCCAACCCCCCCACACTTTTTTGTTACGGTGTGTTTTTGGGAAATTTGTCATAGTGTTCCATAATTCAAACCCACTTGCATGTTTTATGGTTAGGAATTCGAATTTTTGGGGTACTGTTTTGCTGTGGGGCTTTAACCCCCTCGGGGGTTAACCTGAATTTGGGGAGAGATTTTTAAAAAAAGGTGGTTGTTTGGGTTCTCCCTTTTGGGAATGTAATTTTTTGGGTTTCGGGGACAGTGATTTTGGTTTTAACCACACTGGGGGTTGTTTTTATGGTATGTGTGTAGTGACACTCCAAAATACCCCCCTTTGGTTGTTCAAGCCACCACTTTTGGGGGTCAAAAACCTGTTGTGGTTTTTTAACAAAAAAATGTTGCCTGTAAAATGCTTTAGAAAAAAAAAAAAAAAATAAAAAGTTTTTTGGACAGTGGACATTTTTTTGGGGGGGGGGGGGGGGGGGGGGGGGGGGGGGGGGGGGACAAGAATTTTGGGGGAGGGTGTTGAAAAAAAAAAGGGGGGGCTGAAATTGGAAAAAAACAAATTTACTGGGGGGGAAAAGTGAATTTTTTGACTAAAAAATAGTAAAGATCAAAGGACGGGGAATGGGGGTGAAAAAAAGCTGGGGGGAGTCAGGGGGGTGGGTTTTGTTTATTTTTCTCTAAAAGAACAAAAGCGTTTGGAAAGGGGGAAAAATTCCAAATTTTGTGGGTTTTTGTTTTTCTTGGTTGGTTAAAAAATTTTTTGTTTTTAAACATAAGGAAAAAAAAAACTTCATATTTTGGTTCAGGATTGTTAAAAATCGGGGCCCAAATTTGGTTTTGTGTTGTTGTTTTAAAGGGGGGGGTTCAAACGGAATTTTTGAAACCCCCGGAAAAGTGGGGGAACAAAACCAAAAAACCAGGGAAGGGTAAAAAAAAAAAAAACCCCCCCAAAGGGTTGTTCATTTTTTTTAAAAACACGGACGGGTGGGGGGGGCCCAGGGGTGCTTTGCAAAACAAAGCCCCAAAAAAACCAAAAAAAAAACCAACCGGGGGCACCCTTCCAACGACCACCGTGTCCGTTGGAACCCCCATGGGGGGGGGGGCGTAATTCTTTTTTTGGGATTTTAATTGGGGATTTTTGGGTTTTTTTACAGGGGGGGGGTCCACATTTTTTTTGCGGGAAACGGCACCCCCATTTTCACGGGATGCGAAGAACTTTTTTGCCGGGGGGGGGGGTTGTTTGGGGACAACCTGGGGCAGGGGGGGCGGGAGTTATTCACATTTTGATGGGACAAAAGAGGGCCTTAAAAGGGGGGGGGGGGGTGCAAAAAAAACCACAGGACAGTGGGAGGGGGCCCCGGGCACACATCACCACAACAAAACCTCCCGGTGTTTATGCCCCCTTTTTTTTTGGTTCCCACAGTTTCATTTTTTTATTTGTTTAATCGGGAGGTAAAAGGGTGGGGGGGCGGGGGGACGTTTTGTCGGTTTAATTTTTTTACTTTTGTGAAAAACTTTTGTTTTGCTCTTTAGGGGGGTTTTCCCCGTTTGTTTTTTTTGGTTTTTTACCAAAATTTTTCTTTCCAACTCGGGGAAAGGGAATATCCCTTTGCTTGTAAAGGGGGGGGTCGGGTGTTTTTGACCTTTCTTGCTGGTTATGTTGTTCCTTTGTTTCCACCTTGTATTGGTTAGGGGGGCCACCCCCGGCCCACCGCTGTTAGCCCTTTTTTTCAAAAACCCTGGGGCCTGGTGGACCCACACTTTTTTTTTCCCCACTTTAGAAGGGGGGCCACAAACTCCCCCTTTGGGGCTGGGGACCCACTGTCTTGTTTCCAATTGTTCCCCCAGTGGGGGTTTTTTGTAAAGCCCAATCCCACTGAGGGAGCAAAACCTGGGGGGGGGGGGGCTGGGGGGGAAAACAAATTGACTCCCTGTGTCTCCCGGGGTAAGGGCATCAAACCTGTAAGAGCGGGGCAAACCTGGGCTGGGGGAAAACCACCTTGTTCGGTTGCTTTTTTTTTTTTTTTTTCATTCAGGGGGTGTGGTTAGGCATCGGCTGAGAAAGGGGGGGGAAAAAACCCTGGGGATTTTTGGGGGGGGGGACCCTTCCTCGTCCCTCAGTGTTTCAGCATTCGCTAGGGGAGGGGCCCCAAAAAAAAAAAAACGGGGGGGTCTGACAGGGTAAAAAGCCCCGTGTCGGGTGATTAAAAAAAAGGTTTGGTTTTAACTGTGGAAGGGTTTTTTGCTAAAAAAAAAAAGTTTTTTTCGGGGCGGTTTGTCTTAGTTTAACCCGGCATTCTGCTGTTTTGTCCTTTTTGTGTGTGTGTGCAGAGAAAACCAAAAAACAAAAACCAACAGTTTTCGGTGAGGCTTGTTTGCGGCTGTTTCAATGTTTGTTTTACACGGTTCTTTGAAAAGGGGCCTCGGGCTAAAACACAGCATTTGGGGGCTGGAAAGGGGCTGTTTGTTTTTTACCAAAGGTGTTTCTGTTGGGGGGATACTGGGAAAAATAGTCCAAAAACTGGGGGCACAATTGGGGGTTTAGGGGGGGGGGGGGGGGGGGGGGGGGGGGGGGGACGGGGGGGGCAATGGGCGGGTGGGGGGGGGGGGGTATGGCACTCATGGGGGAAAAATTAACCCTGGGGGCGGGGACCAACAAAAGGCCCATTTTGTACCAGTTTAATTTCCTGTTGGATTTTTACCAGGGCAAAGAAAATGTGTTTGTGGAAAACAACATCAATTTTTTTTTTTTTTGCAGGGACCCCAAAAAAAACAAAAAACAACAAACCTGGGGGTTTTAAATTGGAAAAAGGTGTGGGTTGCAGGTAAGTTTTGGAGGCACCCTTGCCCCAATTGTGAAAAACAAAATGGTTTGTAGGGGGGGGGGGGGGCCTTTAAAAAGATGGGGAAATCAAACGGGTGGGGAATTTTGGGGAATCAATAAAATCAATAACAATTGAATTTTCCCGTCCCAGGATTTGCACAGTAAACAAAACCCTTCTCTAAACAAAAACCGAAATGTCTCATTTGATGTCTTGGGGGGGGGGGAGGGGGGGTTTGCCCAACCCCACTGGGTTGGGGGAAGGGGATAAAAAATAAAAAATTCATCTTGTTATAAAAAGAAAAGTATTTACTAGTGACAAAACAAAAAAAATACCCATTTGTGGGCAGTTAGTTTGTGTTGGTCTCCAGAAAAAAAAAAAAAGTCAAAGGGGGGGGGGACGGGGGGTTTTTTTTTAGGTGGTTGTTTTTTGGGCTTTCTCAATTGGGGGGGGAACATTGTTACTTAGTTTTGGGCCCACAATGAAATGTGAAAAAACAATAAAATAAAATGGGGGGGTGTTTTGTATAGTCTATTGGAATTTATTTTTTTAACCCCCACCCCCACACAGGGCAACCATGTTGGATTTAAACCAAAGCAAAAATCGGGGTATTGTTTAAAAAAATAAATAGTTGCAAACCCAAATATTGTGGGCCTTCCATTTAAGAGGGTGTCTTTATTGTTTTTTTAGGGCCAAAGGGCATTTTTTTTTTGTCCACCTTTTGGCCTTTCAACATTTTACAAAAGAGGGGGGCGGGGGGGGGGGGCCCTTTTGAAATTTTTACTTTTTTTTTTTCCCCCCATATATGGGGGGGCCAATCCTTCGCACTTTTTTCCTGAAAAAAAAATTTTTCAGGGGGGGGGGACAGGGCAGGGGGGGGGCCCAGAACGGGGAAGAGGGAGGACAGGGGAGGGGGCGAGGGAAACGGAAAAGAAAAAACAAGAAGCGTGGAAAAGGCGAGTTAAATAAAAGCGGCAGAGGGGAAATTTAGGGGGGAAGGCCCAAAAAAAACGGCGGATGGGGGGAGGGGGTGGGGGGACTAAAATGGGGGGAAATTTGTGGGTTACTGGGACATAAAACAACAAGTTTGGGGGGGGGGGGGGGGGGGGGGGGGACCAAATTTGGAGGGATGGATAAAACCAGTTATGGGGGGGTAATTTTAAAGGGCCAAAAGAGGGGCTGTTGGGGGGGAAGGTTCCAAGGGGCTGGGAAATAGAAACAAACAACACCACCCCATGTAGAGGGGGCTCTTTAGGGGGGGGAAAAAGGAAAAAAAAAGGGGGGGAAGAACCACCGGGCAAAGGGGGACCTGACCGTGTACAGGGGGCCGAAAATCGGGGGGCTGTTTTTTTCGTTCTAAATTTTTGGTTCAAAAACAAAAAGGTATATAACTTATGGGGAAAACAAATCAGCAAGGGTAACTTGTTTTTTTTACTTCGTGGGGGTCCGGGAGGGGGGGGCGGGAAGGTGCTCGGGCACATTGGCCTCCAGAGGGGGTTTTAAAAAACCCACACTCAGGGGAATGTAGAAACTTTTAGGCGTACTTCAAGTTGTTGTTTTTAGAAGATTTTTTTTTTTAAGGGGCGAGGGTATCCTTAATTGGGGGTTTTGGGAAAAAGTGTGGAAAAAGGGAACAACACAATAATAGTTTAAAAAAACCCTAACGTCCTATTTTTTTGGAAGGGGCGGGTTTTTTTACGGAGGGGGGCACCCCTTGGTAGCTCGGGGGGGCCCCCAACGGGAGGGGGGATTGGGGGCCGGGGGGGGGGGAAACCCTTTAGGCCTAATTGGGGTACGGTTTGGCCCGTGCCCCTCTTTTGGCCCCCCCAAAAAATTCTGGGCGTCTCTGAGGGGGGGGGGGGGGGGGGGAACGGCAAACAACAAAAAAAAACAAAAAAACAAAAACCAAGGGGGACAAAATTGGGAAAACGGGGGGGGGGTCACCACGCAGGGAACGGGGTTTGGTGTACAAAAAAAAACAAACGGGGGGGGGGGGGGAAACGGGCGACGGTTTAGTGGGTGGAGGGGGGGGGGGGGGCAACGAGGGAAATACAGGAGGCACAAAAGAACACTTGGGCAAAAACAACAACCAACGCGAGGGGGGGGAAGGGGAAAAGGGGGGGGGGGGGGACCCCCAATAAAACCACCGGGGGGTTGTTTCTAGGGGGAGGGTTTTTTTGGGGGGGGGGGTGGGAGGGGGTCGGGGGGGGGGGGGGGGGGGGGGGAACTGGGGTGCGGGTTGGGAAACAAGTCCCTTGGGGTTGTTGGGGGGGTGGGGGGGGAACAAGTTTTTTTTTTTTTGATTATTTTTTTTTTTTCTCCCAAAAACAAAAGGGGATTTTTAAGTGTTAGTTTTCTTTTCCTTTAAACAAAAAAAAACCCTTCCTGGTTGGTCCTTTCCCTAGGGGGTTCAGAAGTGTTAGGTTTGGGAACCCATTTTGGTTTATTAATTTAAAAACAAAAACTTTTTAGGGGAGGGGTGAGAAAATTTTGGTATTATTTTGAACAAAATTTTGGGGGTTTTCTATATCAAACCAACCATAATTTTTGGGGGGGGGGGGGGTTCCCCAAAAAAACGGACAAAAGTGGGCTTTTTTTTTTCCCCCCCTACCCACAACGGCTTCTTTCAAAAAAAACAGAAACAAATTGGGGAAAATCCACACAGGTTTTACTTTTTTCCTTTCGGGATGGTTTCGAAATTGGTTTGCCATTTTAAAAATTTAGTGGAAAAAAACGAAAAAAATTGGATCAAAAGGATGTTGTTGCGCTTGAAAACAACACAGGGGAAGTTTGACCCAAAAAAATGGGACGGAAAAAGGGGGCTTAAGAAGGGGTTGGCGGGGGGGGGCGGCATTAAAATCGTTCAGAAAAAGCGTTACGCACCCAACACGGGCCAACCTCCTTGGCAAAGTGACAAAGAGGATGGGAAAAAGAAAACATGACAAATTTATAACATTGTTCCTCATTGGACGAGGAAACTAAAAGATGCTGCCGGATCCCACGCGCGTGCACCAGTCCTGGTGTGTTTGGACCGTCCTCATTTTCCACAAGATGATGTTGCTTTAACAAATTTGACCCATTTTCTAAAAGTTTCTATGTTTACAAATTTGGGTTTCTACAACCCAAAATGTCCCAAAAATGGATGGTTCCATCCGACGCTCTCTTAAAAGTAAAATAAATCGTTTAATACTTCGGAAAAAAGTGAGAGAAAATGACAGAAAAAGCTAAAGAACGTGGGGGGGGAGGGGGGCATGAACTAAAAAAAAAAAGCAAAAAGAGAAAAGTGACAAAAACTTGGGAAAAGGGGGAAAAAAACATGAAAAAACATTTTAATTGGACCGAGAAACTAAAAGTTGTGCAGTGGAACGGGAGGACAACACGAGGGTTAATCTCCATTTAACGAAAAAATACAGCCCATCCTGCCATGAAGGGTGGGTGTGTGTGTGTTGTGTGTGGTGTGTGTGTGTGGGGTGTGGGGTGTGTATTACTAACAGCCGTCACTCAGCCTCCGGTCCGGGAGGTCCTGATGTGAAGGCCATC
>NW_022605602.1:278267-285603 GCF_008692095.1 Etheostoma spectabile | reverse complement strand
CTTTCTCCGCTTCTTCTTCCTTTTTTCAGAAACCATCGGTGCTTCGCTTCATTTTCCACCGTCTCTGTAGCCCCGGCTAACAGATGCTGAGCTGTTTTTTTACAGTAGGAAATGGAATAGTGCAAGTAGGGGGGACAATGGGGGGGGGGGGGTTCTCATCATGAATTAACCGGGGGCCCAAAGGCCATTTTACAGTTTAATTTCCGTCTGGATTTATTTTATATAAAAGCTTCATCAACCCGTTGTTACAGTCAAGATGTGAACATCATTTTTTTCAGGACAAACTGGGTGTTATTGGAATATTTGGGTTGCAGTGAGGTCACTTGCATGTTAAAAATGGTGGAGGGCCTTAAAGATGAATAAATAAATAAATGATCTTCCAGATATGATTGATAGCACAGACATATCAGTAAAACTCTAAAACACTCTATATGTCTTGGGAGTCACACTGGAAGAAGAAATAATCATTATAACTTATACAGTTGACAAAATACATGCATTTTCTCCAAAAAAGTCAAGACGTTTGCTTCATGACATTTACTTATGCCAATAAACATAATAATGTCATATTTATTGATATACACCCACAGCAATGTTATACAAGCAATATGTATCTAAATAGGCACCATTTGGCCTTCCATAGAGTCTATAGGCATTTTTGTCCCTCGGCCTTACATACAGAGGGGTGCCTTATCTCCCCTATATGGCATGCACTCCTGAAAAATAGACAGGACCGGACAGAGAGAGAGACTGACACATTATTTACTGAGCAGTCCAGCAGACGAAAAAAAAAAAAAAAGGGAGAAGGAAATCAATTATTTCAACAGGAATTATTCCGACTCTGCTTTGAATGTCAAGGAGGAAGAGAGAGGCAGCACACCGACGAAAAGATGCAAAAGAAGACAGAGAAAGTGAGTGAAAGAATATATATATACACACAAGAGAGAAACAGAGGCTCAAGCATCTAGAAAGAAGGAGAAAAGGAAGTCCTATGTGTGCAGAAAGAGATTAAATAAAGTGATGGACAGAAGACAAGAGAAAGACAAACATAAGTGAGAGAGTGATAAAGGAAGTGAGGTATGAGTCTAGGCTACGCTCTAAGATATAAAATCCGTAAAATAACAGAAACAGTACAAGTAGCTCATTACCCGGACTTTCTATCGTGATTAAAAAACTCAACTGTTAATTTACAGATACACTAGAAGAGCACCAAGTTCCAAATAAGCCCTGGATCTCACTTCCCTTGAATTAAATCCACATTTTCTTCACTTGCTTCCCTTTCTCGCGTCTTCGTCCGTCCATCCGAGGAAGCACGGGAGAGACAGGAAGGACTTAAAAAAAAGGGAGTAGAGAGGAAAGGAGGAGATTTCAAAGGGATAAGACGTCTCCTGGTGCGTCAAAAATATTCATCAGCTGTAGGGGCGGCGTTAGCGACGGCTTCCAGGAAGGCTGCTCTCTGTATCCTCGCTCATAGCTCCTCAGAGATCCCTCCTCCGTCCTCGCTCATAGCTCCTCAGAGATCCCTCCTCCGTCCTCGCTCATAGCTCCTCGGAGATCCCTCCTCCGTCCTCGCTCATAGCTCCTCAGAGATCCCTCCTCCGTCCTCACTCACTAGCTCCTCGGAGAGCCTTCCTCCGTCCTCGCTCATAGCTCTTCGGAGATCCCTCCTCTGTCCTCACTCATAGCTCCTCAGAGATCCCTCCTCCGTCCTCGCTCATAGCTCCTCAGAGATCCCTCCTCCGTCCTCGCTCATAGCTCCTCAGAGATCCTTCCTCCATCCTCGCTCATAGCATAGACCCAGGACTAGGTGGACGTCCAGCGCTGGGAGGAGGCGGTGGCGAAGACCCAGGACTTGAGGGACGTCCAGCTGGAGGCCTCGGGAGGACCCAGGACTAGGAGGGACTCCACTGGGAGGAGGCCTCGGGGAAGACCCGAGAGCTAGTGGAGGGACGTCCAGCTTGGGAGGAGCCTCGGGAAGACCCAGGACTAGGTGGGGGTATACATCTCCAACCTGGCCTGGGAACACCTCGGGACCCCCTGTCGGGCTGTTGATGTGGCTCAGAAAGAATTTGGGTCCCTGCTGGAGCTGCTGCCCCCGAACCGCACCCTGCTAAGTGGATGGACGGATGACTTTCTCTAATGTGAGGTTAGATGTTTGTATGTGTGTATTTTTCCTAATCATATGAGTATCATAATTTTTCTTGATTTATTATTATATTTTAGTATAAATTTGTCATAACTCTATGGAAACATTCTGGACACCGTCTTGATTTTTAACATTTTGTAGACTCAAAATTTAGTTTTAAAAGACACACACACACACACACACACACACACACACACACACACACACACACACACACGGTCTGTAGAGCAGCAGCTGGTGCAGTGGGTTTGTTGTTGCCCAGGTCCATCTCTACACCCCCCCCCTCTGCCTCTGCAGTCACCCGGGGTCAGGCAGGTTTATACACCCCACTGGTTCACTGTCCGAAACAAAACACCGTCTCTGAAGCTCTGAGTCGTCTCCCCCCCCCCCCCCCCCCGAACGTCAGGTCGGTTCAGAAAGAAACATCCACACTCCTCAGGTGCATGACACCAGACCTCTGGGGGCAATGTTGCACAGAAAAGATGAAGTGTTTGCACAAAAACATTAACCCAACGTGGCCGGACTCAACTACAACTAATGAACTATTTTATTTTTTACATTTAATTTTCATTGTTTAATCCTGGTCATTATTTGGACATAAAGCTGAGATGGATGTATGATCTCGTTCGGCCTCGGGCACCAACAACAATGCTCATTAAATAACTTTAAAAACACACACACACACATACACACACATACACACATGCACACACACACACAAAGCACACAAGTACAATCAGAAATACTTTATTGAGCCCGTGCCTTGATCAATGGCTCTGACTGGAGAATCAAGTTCGTGTTTTTTGATGTTTTTTTGGGGAAACCCATGCAAACATGGAGGAAAAAAGGCCCAGCAAGACCAGGACCAGGACCTGAACCCAGGACCTTCTTACTGTGAGGTCACAGTGCCAACCATTGGGCCACCATACTGACATCATCACTGTGTGTCAGTCTGCTCATTAGCAAATGTGTAAATAAGAAACCTCCATTTTGGAAGCAACGGCCTCCCTCTGCTTTATTTAGTTTGTGTCCGTTTTCTGGCGTAATCTCTGAGATCCCACGCAGCTACGGTTTGAAAATTGAATAACTTGTTACCCAAGACTTAAAAAAAAGGTTTAAATCCAACAAATACAAATTACCTGACACAGGGTGTGTGTGTGTGTGCGTGTGCGTGTGCGTGTGTGTGTGTGTGTGTGTGTGTGTGTCAGCTGCCCTGAATAGATTTTAGCCTGCACCAAGCAGCTCTGATCAATTCCCTTGATCAAACATCTCCCTTCAATTATTCTACCCGCCTCCCTCGCAGGTGGGGGTCACGCTGAGAGCTCCCCCCCCCCGACCCCACCCCCTGCCACCCCCCCCCCCCCCGCCCCCCCACTCCACTCCGCCACACGGCCATTAACCCGGCCACCCAACCAGAAAGCAAAAACGAAGGAAGCAGAGGGGAGGCAGAGGACCTTCAGCATCATGGGGATCCTGTTTCCGGTCCCTCACCCCCCCCATCCTCCTCCTCCCCCCCCCCCCCCGCGTCCTTCGATCCTCAGCCCCGAATCGACAGCCTCCTGAATAATTCAGCATGTTCATCAACAGTAATCTGATTATTCACCGGCTACTGAAATATGAATAATGAAGGAGCCGAGAGGTTCCCATTTCCATATTCTAGTTCTGTCTGTCTGGACCGGCGAGGACAGGGGGACAGTATTGGACAGCCTGATGAGGAAGTGTCTTTCTAGGTGGACAACATGCGTATACTGTCAACTACGGCTGGGTATTTTCGATAACGAAACCAATACCGTGACTTTGGTACCGGTTCCTAAAAACACTACTTTTTTTCAATACCAGTTAAATTAAACAAAAATAAATTACAACATTACACATTCCTGCACAGCCAATCACAGACATCAGTAGATCTTAGTAGAGGCACGCTGCGTGCTGATTGGCTTACAGATATGAAATTTGGTATTGGATAACAAGGCAGTTTTTTGAAACGTGATACTTTAGAGGCAATTCAGTCACTACCTAAAAAGTATTGAATTCAGGGCGCCCATTTATAGAGGTTCACTCCTCGATGCAGAGGGCCAGGGTTCGACTCCGACCCGCGGCCCATTCCCCCTTCTCCGCATATATATATAGATATATATATATATATCTATATATATATATATATCTATATATATATATAGGCGTGAGAGCTAATTTAACCCTTATGTTGTCCTCGGGTCAAATTTGAACCATTTTCAGTTTTTTCATCACAAAAAATGGCTCAACAAAATAAGCTGAAAATGTCAACGTTAGAAATATCAAATAACTTTGGAAAAAACATTTTTAAAAAAGGACCCGTAACATTGAAAAAGTGACAAAAATGTCAGAAACAGCGATAACTTTTCTTCAAGGTTGACGGGAAGACATCACAAGGGTTGAGCGCTTGGTAAACACAACCACAAATACGTTAGTTTGTGCTCTAATCAGCGTTGAACTCTGCCACTATCGACATTTTTGTCTTGAACAACGCTTACAAATAAACCAACTTAAAAAAGTCTGAAAGTATGAGCTTATTCCTACACAAAATACTGTTGTTATGTAATAAAAATAAAAATAAAAACACGGTTCTCTCCGGTTTAGACATGAGGTGTGAAATCGCTCCTGTGGGTTAGGAATGAACGAGCGATATCGCTGTATGTTTTTGGGATAGAAAGACAGAGGGCCGCCTTAAAATTAAATATAAATGGACTCTTCTTATGAAGAGGTTTCTAGTCTTAACTCAAAGCGCTTTTACACAGTCCAGGACCGTTCACCACACACTGTGGCCGAGGCTGCCGTGCAAGGCGCCACCCGCTCATCAGATACACACTCACACACATTTACACAACTCGGGGTTCAGTGTCTTGCCCAAGGACACTTTGACATGGGACTGCAGGACCAGGGATCAAACCCTCAACCTTCTGATTGGCAGGAAGCCGCTCTACCACTGAGCATTAGCCCAAAAACCACTTGATCTGACTGATGAACTCCTTGGGATTGAAGTGTGTGCGTGTGTGTGTGTGTGTGTGTGTGTGTGTGTGTGTGTGTGTGTGTGTGTGTGTGTGTGTGTGTGTGTGTGTGTGTGTGTATGTGTGTGTGTGACCTTGTTTAACTATATTAATGGGGTCCAAACATTTACTCCAGTATACTTGTGGGGTCCTGACAGCTTTGTGGGATAAAATGTTGGACCCCACAAGTTTAAAGGGCTGTTTGAGGGTTAAGACTTGGTTTTAGGACTAGAGTTAGAATTAGGTTATGGTTAGGGTGAGGGTTAAGGGTAAGGGTTAAGGTTAGGGTGAGGGTTAAGGTTAGGGTTAGGGTAAGGGTTAAAGGTGAGGGTAAGGGTTAAAGGTGAGGGTAAGGGTTAAGGGTTAGGGTAAGGGTTAAGGTTAGGCATTTAGCTGTGATGGTTATGGTTAGGGTAAAGGGCAAGGGAATGCATTATGTCAATGACGGGTCCCCACAAAGATAGTATCATAAACCCGTTTGTGTGTGTGTGTGTGTGTGTGTGTGTGTGTGTGTGTGTGTGCGTGTGTGTGTTTTATGCATCATGTGGGGTTAGCTTAGCACTGTGAACAAACACAGGCTGAGTAAATATGGCGACATGATGAATATGATATCCATGCCCTACATGAAGTCACTGTTCTGCAGACTTTGTACAACTGTGAGTAAACAGCACTGTAGTCCAGGTTGAAGCGCTCTGACAACAGAACCAGCTGAGGACGGAAATGTCCTCAAATCCTAAATAAATGTAGCTTAAAGGGACGGTTCAGATACCGTGAGCCACTTCTCCATAGTCAGTGTATTAGTCATAGATATAGAATTGTTCTATATCTATGGTATTGGCAGTCTATATCAACAACGTTTCAATTCTGGGATTGCTCCGGTGTTGATGGAAATGCCACCAGATGTCACTCTTTACGATGTCCGTCCCCGTCCTCTGTCTCTGTGTTGGCGCTCTAACCTGCGGCTATATATATATATATATATATATATATAAATATATATATATAAATAAAGGCAACATTTGTTCTGTCTCTGTTCTGTTTCCTCTCTTCCTCTGTTATTTCCTGTCTTAAATCAATACATATATATATATATATATATATATATATATATATATATTCCTACTCTATCTGTAAAGTGTCTCGAGATAACTCTTGTTATGAATGTGGACTATAAATAAAATTGAATTGAAATTACGACCCACCAGACAACACAAGGTTAATATTGGCTCTAATGAAGCTGTTTTTCCTTTTAAACAGCGCGTGACCTCAAATTAAACCGCTGCTCAAACATTTCTGTTTGTTAGTCAGTGGAGAAAAAAACCTGCTGCGACGTGTTTTCCCGGGATGACATTGTGATCTGACATGCTGAACCGGGAAACGCCTCTCGGACGGAGAGAAATCACAACAACCTGCAATTAACGAGGTTAAAGGAGAACCAATCAGAGAGGAAGAGGAGGGATTTTTCCCCAGATGTAATTGCCGTGATGTTGTCAAACGTGGAAGAAAACGTCTGGAAGGATCTGACTCTGATTATGTTGATGGATTTAAGAGGATGAGGGAGCTCGGAGGTCCGTCAGGTTTCAACAATCATCTGTTAATTGAAGATTTGAGTTTGTGTGTTCGGCTGCGACCTAAAATCAAAGATAAGAAACAGATTTTGTGGCGTTGTTGCATCGTCTAAAAGAGGAAGAAAGGATGGATAAATTAGGCTCAATTAACTTTCTTATTTAACATCTTTTAAGTTGTTTTTTTTATCAAAATCAGTGTTGCCCGTTCACTAACTTGTCCTTTTTCATGAATAGTGAGCACCACCATCAATTCCAATTATTTCTTTCGGCTTGAAATTTTACATTTTCATTTGCATGACCTGGGCTAGACGCTGTGTTCCCCCCCGATATGAGGAGAATGCAGATTTGAGTCGCGCATGCATCACTTTGCAACAAGTAGCAAAGAGGATGCTAACGAGAGACTTCTGTAATGTCAACCCAGTAAAAAGGGACCTACTTAACCAAGTCCAAACCATCAAACACAACAAAGGCTGTCGGTTGGATGGAGTTTTGAGCTAACGTTAGCATAGATAGCTACAACGTTTATGAAATGAAAACGCAAGACTTTCACCAGGAAACAGGAGTTCATGTCCTGGAGAAGTTAAGGAGAAAACACA
>NW_022605602.1:275576-278242 GCF_008692095.1 Etheostoma spectabile | reverse complement strand
CAAATAATAATAGAGATATAGATATAATATATAAATAGTATATATATATCTATAGTCCTGACTACTATCTGTAAAGTGTCTGAGGATAACTCTTGATGAATGTGGACTATAAATAAAATTGAATTGAAATTAGACCCAACAGACAAGCACAAGGTGTAATAAATGGCTCTAAGAAGCTTGTTTTTCTTTACAACAGCGCGTGACCCTCAAATAAAACACGCTGCTCAAACATTTCTGTTGTTAGTCAGTGGGAAGAAAAAAAACCTGCTGCGACGGTTTCCCGGGATGACATTGTGATCGACAGGCTGAACCGGGAAAACGCCCCCTCGGCGGAGAGAAATCAACAACAACCTGCAATTACGAGGTTAAAGGAGAAACCAATCAGAGAGGAAGAGGAGGGATTTTTCCCCAGATGTAATTGCCGTGTGTTGTCAAACGTGGAAGAAAACGTCTGGAGGACTGACTCTGATTATGTGATGGATTAAGAGGATGAGGGCAGTCGGAGGTCCGTCAGGCTTCAACAATCATCGTGTATTGAAGTTTGGTTTGTGTGTTCGGCTGCGACCTAAATCAAAGATAAGAAACAGATTTTGTGGCGTTGTTGCACGTCTAAAGAGGAAGAAAAGGATGATAAAATTAGGCTCAATTAACTTTCATTATTTAACAACTTTTAAGTTGTTTTTTTATCAAATCAGTGTTGCCAGTCACTAACTTGCCTTTTCATGAATAGTTGAGCACCACCATCAATTGCCAATATTTTTTCGGCTTGAAATTTTACATTTCATTTGCATGACCTGCTAGACGCTGTGTTCCCCCCGATATGAGGAAATGCAGATTTGGTCGCGCATGCATCACTTGCAACAAGTAGCAAAGAGGTGCTAACGAGAGACTTCTGTAATGTCAACCCAGTAAAAGGCCTACTTAAACAAGTCCAAACCATCAAACACAACAAAGGCTGTCGGTTGGAGAGTTTTGAGCTAACGTTAGCATAATGAGCACAAACGGTATGAAATGAAAACGCAAGGCTTTCACCAGAACAACAGGAAGTTCATGTCTGGAGAAGTTAAGGAGAAAACACAAGACTTTCACCAGGAAACAGGTGTTCATGTCCTGGAGAAGTTAAGGGAAAAACACAAGATTCACCAGGAAACAGGTGTTCATGTCCTGAGAAGTTAAGGAGAAAACACAAGACTTTCACCAGGAACACAGGTGTATGTCTGGAGAAGTTAAGGAGAAACACAAGACTTTCCACCGGAAAACAGGTGTTCCATGTCCGGAGAAGTAAGGAGAAAAACACAAGACTTTCACCAGGAAACAGGTGTTCATGTCCTGGAGAAGTTAAGGAGAAAACACAGACTCACCAGGAAAAGGGGTTCAGTCCTGGAGAAGTTGGAGGAAAACACAAGACTTTCACCAGGAAAAAAACAGGTGTTCAGGTCCTGGAGAAGTTAAGGAGAAAAACAAGACTGTTCGCCAGGAAACAGTGTGATGTCTGGGGAAGTTAAGGAGAAAACACAAGATTTCACCAGACACAGTGTCTGTCCTGGAGAAGTTAAGGAGAAAACACCAGACTTTCACCAGGAAACAGGTGTTCATGTCCTGGAGAAGGAGAAAACACAGGCTTACATATTTAAATAATACACACACAATTAATAAACCAATCCATTAAACTACCATGGCACTATCTTAGAATAGAATGGAAATGCTTGCCTATTTAAAACATTTCACCTTTACCTGAACACCAAAATACAAAGACATAGCCGAGAAGACGCATGCTTTTATTTTGAAATGTCTAAGAAAATACAGACGGCAGCAGGCGGCAGGCTTTTAGTATGAAACGCCAGAGTTTTTAACATTTTTTTAATTTTTATCCAGCGGCCCAAATCGGCCCTTCTGGCAGATTGCCAGTCGGCCGATGTCGCCACATCTGTCTCATGACTGATATCCTGCAGTGACGGAAAATAGTCCCTTCACAAGAAAACCGGTTCCTCCACAACTCTTTTAGTTCCTGCACCAAAACAAATGTAACTTTCGGACAAATACGTTGACTCATTTCAAGTGTGGCACCTTGAAAAACTGTTCCAAAAGCTGCTTTTATTTTACACTCTGAAGACTGAAGTAACGTAGAAACTCAACAAGGACTTTGGTGAAAAAGCGCCGGAGTCTGAACCCGGGACGATGAAAGTGCGTCGGAGTTTTTTTGGGGAAGTTTGTCAGTGACAGACGGAGCCATCTGGTAGCAGCTTCAACACACACCACTCGCTTTCCTTTCTGTTTGAGTAAAGGTTAAACAGCATCAACAAAAATAGACCGGACCATCTGTTCACATGCAGCGTACACACACACACACACACACACACACCAACACAAGACATACACTTCATCATGGCCGTATGTGTCGCGTGCGAGGAACTACTTCCTGTTTTGAGCGTCTCTCTTCCAGGAAAGACTTGTAGGTCTCCTGAGAGTCTCTGCAGATGATCTCAACCCTTGTGTTGTCCTTCGTGTTAAGGGGACTTGTTCGAGTGCAGGACGGGTCTCGGGACCCTGGAGGACAACACTAAGGGCTAACCCTCCTGTTGTCCTCAGGTCATTTCTGACCCCTTTAATAAATGTCTATATCTGAAATATGAAGAAAGAAAAGACAGATGGACGTGGACGGACGA
>NW_022605602.1:274947-275566 GCF_008692095.1 Etheostoma spectabile | reverse complement strand
AGACTTTCTGGATTTAATTTATCAGCAACTCGGGAAGGAAATGGCCGACAAAGGTTAGGACAAGCCGTGGGACGTCCTGCGGAGACAATGGCAATGAAGCGCATCGAGACAGCGAGAATTGTCTTCAAATAAGAGTCTTGCAGCACGGAGGCCGGGGGAGGGCAATAAAGAAAAGTTGCATCTGCATCGGCATGAGATGTGTTGAGTCCAGGAGAGGTTTTGACAAACAACGCGTCAATGTTGGGTCTGTGTCCGGAGGGTGCGTGTGGGTGTGTGTGTATCTGGTGTATGGTGTGTGTGTGTGTCTCTGCAGTGCGTTGGTGTGTGTGGTGTCTTTGAGTGGATGTTGGGTTGTGGTTCTGCATGTGCGTGTGTGTGTGTGTGTGTCGTCTTTGAGTGTGTTTGCCGTTGTTGTGAGTGTTGTGAGTCCTTTGGGTGTGCGGCAGGTGTGTGTGTGGGTGTGTGTGTGTTGAGGGTGTGTGTGCATGTGTGTGTGGATGTGTGTGGGCGGGGCATGATGCGCGGTCGCGTTGTCTTTGTGTGTGTTGTGTGTGTGTGTGTGTGTTGCCTTTGTGGCGTGTTGTGTCACTGGTGTGCCTGTGCATGTGCGTAGAGTGTG
>NW_022605602.1:274219-274913 GCF_008692095.1 Etheostoma spectabile | reverse complement strand
TTGTGTGTGTGTGTGTGTGTGTGTGTGTGTGCCTTTGTGTGCGTGTGTGTCACTGTGTGTGCCTGTGCATGTGTGTGTGTGTGTGTCTGTGTGTGATTGTGCGTGTGTGTATGTGTCTGTGCATATGTGTGTGTGTTTGTGTGTGTGTGTATATATGTGTGTGTGTGCGTTGCTTAAGGACGTCTCCAAACTGATTTTTCAGAGAGAAATTGGAAATAAGACCCATTAACAGGTAAACATCAACGTTACCTCTTTCTTCTCTTTCCCACTTTCTTATTTGACACAGTCATGTACCCCGTTACTAACTACATTTCGCTAATATTTGACCTGTTGCACTCTCAGTCATGCGAGTTACAGTCACATTTTAACGCAACATTCAGTGTTTTTTTATTTTTTAAGAATTCACCAACACTTTCACATAAAAACCTTCTTCACAGAATAAAAGCTGTGAGCAATATTTCCCGTTGCTGTATTCGATGGTTGAGATGACAGAGACGTTTGGGACTAATGATGATATTTAATAAAACCATTTCCTTAAAAAAAAACAGACAACATGAATTTCTTAATCAAGTGCTTTACAAACATTTTACATTTTAAAACATTTACAATGCATGTAAGTACGTAATAACTGTAACAGGAGTCTGGTAGGACCGGGCTAATGGACCAGAGTCTGGTAGGACCGGGCTAATGGACC
>NW_022605602.1:266233-271630 GCF_008692095.1 Etheostoma spectabile | reverse complement strand
CTGGGTCCTTCCCCGAGGCCTCCTCCAGCGGGACGCTCCCTCCCCCTATTCCTGGGTCTTCCCCAGGCCTCCTCCCCCTGGTACGTCCCTCCACCTAGTCCTGGGTCTTCTTCCCCGAGGCCCTCCCCAAGCTGGACGTCCCTCCACCTATGCCTTGGTCTCCCCGAGGCCTCCTCCCAGCTGGACGTCCCTGCACCAGTCCTGGGTCTTTTCCCCGGCCGTCCTCCCAGCTGACGTCCTCCACCTAGTCCTGGGTTCTTCCCCGAGGCCTCCTCCCAGCGACGTCCCTCCACCTAGTCCTGGGTCTTCGGCCGAAGACCCAGGACTAGGTGGAGGGACGTCCAGCTGGGAGGAGGCCTCGGGGAAGACCCTGAACTAGGTGGAGGGATTATATCTCCAACTTGGCCTGGGAACGCCTCGGGACCCCCCAGTCGGAGCTGGTTGATGTGGCTCGGGAATGGGGATTTTGGGGTCCCCTGCTGGAGCTACTGCCCCCCCGAGACCCGACGATGGATGTACCTTTGAGTGATGCGTTTGAGGTCCCCAGTTGTAAGCCGTAGATATATCTTCTCTGGAAGTGGACCAGAAGCTACCCTACTTAATAATCTCTTCAAACTTGACGCTTCAGTCTGTTTTTATCTAGCTGCTGCCTCCTGACTTCCATTATTTATTCATCAGTCTTCAGGAGAGTGAGTGGGGGGTGTATTAGAGGGGTTGGTAATCATAAACCATGTCAGGATAAATGTGCGAGTGCATTCACTTTGCAAATGAGGCGTCTCTCCCCCTCTCTCCCCCCCTCTCTCTCGCCTTCTCTCTGTGCTAATGTTTGCCCGGCCCAGCTGATTGATGACATGCTGATCTGCAGCTTCTCATCAGTCTGAATATGAGGAGCTTCTCAGTCTGACCACAGCAAACAGAGTCAATAAAGCCCAGCCGAGCTGTCACTCGGGCTCAGATAGCATTGTTAAATATTCTGGAGGGGGAGGACGTTAATTCCCACTCATTTCAGTTTGAGGATACACTTCTGAAATGAAAAAGTACCAAACTTCAGTGAACACTCCAGTCAGAATAAAGGAAGACGGTTCTACTGTAAGTGAATGATTGTAAAGGATATGTTTTCGGCATTAAGGCCTTGTAGAGCCACTAAGCATTGCAGTTATTATCTTTTACAGACTTCAGACTCGCTACTTGCTGAAATGTTAAGTTTGGAAGAACACGTGGATGGTGCTGCAAGCTACCTAGGTGCCCTTGTGTATGGTCAATAAACCTCCTTTATAGGAAATTATACCTGATGTTTGAGTTAGAAAAGCAGAAATTAGGAATTATTGAGACTAAAATTAAAGGAATGGATGTTGATGGATAATCACAGACTGGAATATGTCAACTTTTACTCAATACTATTTCAACAACACTTCACTTTGTTTTCAAATGCTATAAAACTGAATAAGACCCAAAATTAATGAAAGTAGAGATTTGTACTTGGCAAAGAGGGTTGGAATCAATCATGTTATTTTGGGGAATTAAAAAGAACATTGATATAGGGACAACATGAGGACAACATGAGGACAACATGAGGACAACATGAGGGCAACATGAGGGCAACATGAGGACAACGTGAGGACAAAGTGAAGACAATGTGAAGACAAAGTGAGGACAACGTGAGGACAACGTGAGGACAACATGAAGACAACATGAGGGCGACATGAGGACAACATGAAGACAACATGAGGACAACATGAGGACAACATGAAGACAACATGAGGGCAACATGAGGGCAACATTAAGACAACATGAGGACAACATGAGGACAACATGAAGAAAACATGAGGACAACATGAAGACAACATGAGGACAACATAAAGACAACATGAAGACAACATGAGGACAACATGAGGACAACATGAGGACACCATGAGGACACCATGAGGACAACATGAGGACACCATGAGGACAACATGAGGACACCATGAGGGTTAAAGAAATGCCAACAGTGCATCCTTGGTGTAGCAGGACCGTCCTCCACAGCGCCGTGTAGGATGGTCTGGCTATGATCTGCAGATTCTGCTGGATCTGTATAATTATTCAGGGAATATGTCCTCCTGAAGCAGGTGTCCCCAATGAGACGCAGGCAGTCAACACGTCCAGCAGGTTGACAGTTCGCCGACTCTGCTTTCAGCTGCTTTGGTCTTTTATCATTTCCGCAGCCGCCGGGCTCCGATATGAACAGTTTGCATTATTTTCTCGTGTTGATGTGTTCCACGTCCCCCCCCCCCCCCAGCCCCCCCCAGCCTGCAGGTGAAGTGTTGGGGCCGCACTCTCTCGCTTTCCTTCACGGCGCCATTAGCATTACATGAGGTGTGTTTGTGAAGCGTGGGATTTTTCAGTCTTGTGTTTCTGTTTCACCTCCAGCCTGAACCTCCGCGCACAAATTATTCATGTGGTGTCACGACAAAGAGCTGCTGCCGCATCAGCCTGCGGGGACAGCCACACTGTGTGTGTGTGTGTGTGTGAAGAGTGTGTGAAGTGTGTGTGTGTGTGTGTGTGTATCATGTATATTATGCGAGCTGGAGGTATTGTGTGAGACGGTGTGTTATGCCAGCAGGTGGTATGGTGTTGTATTCCCACTCAAATCAAGTCCCTGACAGCTGCTTAATGCGCGGCTGCCTCTAGGTGATGAAGGGCCCGATGCTCGTAGCCATGATACCCCCCCCCCCCCCCCCCCCCCATCACTGCAACCCCCCCCACCCCCCCCCCGTTGACGCCGAATCAATCACTTGTCCACTCCTCGCTCTGTATCCCTGACAACGGCATGTATAATTAAAGTTTATTCCCCCGGACCTCCCATCTCAGCTCCTTCCTGCAGCTCCCTGCATTGGCAGGAAAATATGAAATGAGCCTTCATATTTCAGAAATCAGAGGGGAAAGTGTGTGTGGGGGGGGGGCAATGGCGGTTGAGGTTCTTCAGGATGAAGTCTCCGATGTCCCCAGGATGGCGGGACAATTGGTCCCTCAGGTGGATTGCATTGCATTTAAAAAAAAAAAAAGGGTGTCTTATCATTTCAACATTTGAATCCCAAAGGACACCCAGAGTCTCCTTAATCCAACAGCAAAAAATACAAATATTTGAAACAAAAAACTGTTTAAATATAAATTTGAAAATTTTTTCTGAGAAAATAATCTCTCTCAAAATACTTTTTTTAAACTCTCAAATATATATTTTTTTGCTGTCAGTGTGCAAAAAATTTCTCTCAACAAAAAGGGTTTCTCTCAATTGGCCTTTCGTCTATTGGCCAGTCGGGGCGGGGCCATGTTCCTATTGGCCAGTTGGGGCGGGGCCATGTTCCTATTGGCCAGTTGGGGCGGGGCCACGTTCCTATTGGCCAGTTGAGGCGGGGCCACGTTCCTATTGGCCAGTTGGGGGGGGCCATGTTTGCTACGGGCTGTCCTTATTGGCCAGTTGGGGCGGGGCCACTTCCTTTGGCCAGTTGGGGCGGGGCCATGTTCCTATTGGCCAGTGGGCGGGGCCATGTTCCTATTGGCCAGTTGGGGTGGGGCCACGTTCCTATTGGCCAGTTGGGGCGGGGCCATGTTCCTATTGGCCAGTTGGGTGAGCCGCCATAGATGCGCTGCCATGCGGAAGCTAGGTAGCTCCTCTCTTCAGTCACTTCTCTCTCTTCTTCCTTCTCCTCTCTCTTCCTTATTCCCTCTACTTCATTCCTTACTTCATCTCTCTTCACTTTCTCATTCACTCTTCCACTCTCTCTCTTCTTCCTCATTCCTCTCTACTTCATGTCTCACTTCCTCTCTCTTCTCCTCAACTTTCCTCTTCTTCTTTCATCAATTCCTCTCTCTTCTCTCCTCACTTCTCTCACTTCCTCTCTCTTCTCTCTCCTTTCCTCTTCTACTCTCCTCATTCTCTCTTCTCTTCCTCACTTCCTCTCTCTTCCTTCTCACTTCCTCTTTTTACTTCCTTCTTACTTCCTATTCGCTTCTCCTCACTTCTCTCTCGTCTCCTCACTTCCATTCCTCTTCTTCTACCTCACTACTCCTCTACTTCCTCTCTCTTCCTCCGTCTCTTATAGTCTCTATCTCTTCGCTCACTTCCCTCTCTTTCCTCACTTCCTCTCTTCTTCCTCATCTCTCTCTCTCTCTTCCTCACTTCTCTCTCTTCTCATCCTCACTTCTCTTCATCACTTCTTCTCATTCCCTCTCTCTCTTCATCACTTCTCTTCTTATCGTCTCACTTCCTCTCTATTCTCCTCACTTCCTCATCTTCTCTTCCTCACTTCTCTCTTCTCTCCCTCCTCTCTTCTCTCACTTCCTCTCATTACTTCCTCTCTTCATCTCTCTTCACTTTCTCATTCTTCGCTTTTTCCTAACTTCACTTCTCTTTTCTCCTCAATCATCTTCTCATCCTAACTTCCTCTCTCTTCTCCTAACTTCCTCTCTCTTCATGTCCTCACTTCTTCTCTCTTCTCCTCAATTACTCTCTCTTTTCCTAACTTCCTCTCTCTTCTACTAACTTCCTCTCTCTTCTACTAACTTCCTCTCTCTTCTCCTCAATTCCTCTCTCTTCTCTTTCTCACTTCCTCTCTTTTCCTAACTTCCGCTCTCTTTTCCTAACTTCCTCTCTCTTCTCCTAACTTCCTCTCTCTTTTCTTCCTCACGTCCTCTCTTCTCCTACAAACACAAACACACACACACACACACACACACACACACACACACACACACGCACACACACACACACACAATCCCGAATATGAAAGAACAAAGAGTGATTTCCTCATTAAGAAGCTTTTAATGCATGAAGAGATAAGTCATTCATGAAAATTAACAAATGTCATAATCATCGCAGCAGCCGCAGTGTTCAGATATATTTTTTTATTATTGTTGTTATTAACGTCCTGTTATTGCTCAGCATTATGCATGCACTGCTGATTGGCTCTCTCTTCTCCTTGAGTAGTTATTCCTCTTTTAATTCAGACGTGAGGCACTTCGGGCTCTTGGTTCTGCGTATTTATTTATTTTATTCAACTTTATTATATTTGGTTTGTTTTTAACTTTCCGTTGTTCGCCAAAGTTTTTAACCTTGTTACGAAAGGTTAATTAAAAGTTCCATTTGTGACCATTGTTGTTGTTATTTTTAAGCTTACACAGAGGCTGAGTAAAGTACTTTAAAAAGTACATAACAGTGATACACTGTCAGAAATTTAACCTAACTTTCACAGTAACTTCCTGTAACGATTGTGCAGCAAGTTCCTGTGAATTCTTTTCACAGTAAAGGTCCCGTACTTCATTTACAGTATTTTATGTTTTCATTAAAAATACAAAACAATTAAACACAACATAAGATAAAAAAGTAAAAACACAGTAGTTTACTGTACTATTTACAGT
>NW_022605602.1:265936-266223 GCF_008692095.1 Etheostoma spectabile | reverse complement strand
CTAAATTGGGAAAAGACACAAAAGGGTCAAAAAAGACGACAATAACGTTGATAAAAGCTTTTTTCTTTTGGAAGTTTGACTCAGAAAAACAAAAAAATGTGAAAGAAATCCCGAACAAAGCTTTAAAAATGTCACAAAAAAAAACTTTAAAAATTCGGGGAAACACCCACAAATTTCAAAAGGGTCGAAAAAGACGACAAACGTCGATAAAAGGTTTTTCATTTATTTTATGTATTCATGTAAAATACAGAACAATTAAACACAACATAAGATAAAAAAGTAAAAAT
>NW_022605602.1:262842-265926 GCF_008692095.1 Etheostoma spectabile | reverse complement strand
ACTGTACTATTTACAGTACTATAGTGGCTATATTGTGAGTTTTTTATACAGTATTACTTTGACAACTGTGGTTTCTACTGCAATACTTAGAATACTGTGATGTTGTCATGGTGACAAGGTTGCAATGTACTTTTACAGCATTCTACTGTAAAAATCATAAACAGTAGTGTTACGGTTAAATCTAAAGGAAATACCTGGAGATTTCACAGATATTATTTACAGTTTACTGTAGCTTTAGTGCAACTTAAAATGTACGACCAGCCCAGAGAGCTAGATGCAGTTGTTATGAGGTGGAATAAGGACCCAAAAGCAGAGATGAGGTACACTGGGATTTATTAAGTAAAAAGTCCAGGACAACACACAGGGAGCACAAACTAAACAGCCAAAAACAAAAATCCAAAAGGGTCCAGGGACAAAAGGCGAGAGAAACAACAACAAAAGCAGGGAAAACTCATGAGGAGACACAGGAACGAACATCAGAAACTCAGTCAGGGGACAAAGACACAAGAACGACCGGAAAAAGGGAAGACAGAGGTTGAACACAGGAGGTAACGAGGTAACAAGGAACAGGTGATACGTGAAAGGTGAAACACATCAGGGCGGGGCGGGACAATCAGACAGACAGGAAGTAAAACTCGGCAAGACGAGACAGAACAGGAAACCAGACTATCAACATAGTATAGTATAGTATAATGTCAACTTGTTTCAAATGCTATAAAATTGAGGACAACATGAGGATAGCATGAAGACAACATGAGGACAACATGAAGACAACAAGGGGACAACAAGGGGACATCATGAGGGCAACATGAGGACAACATGATGGCAACATGAGGACAACATGAAGACAACATGAGGGTAACATGATGACAACATGAGGGACAAACTGCAGGGACAATATGAGGACCAGATGAGGACGACCTGAGGGAACATGAGGGAAACATGAGGACAACATGGAGGACAACATTAAAGAGAACAGGAGGACAACATGAAGACAACATGAAACCACATGAAGACAACATGAGGACAACATGAGGACAACATGAGGACAACATGAAGGCAACATGAAGACAACATGAGGACAACATGAAGACAACATGAAGACAACATGAGGACAACATGAGGGTTAAAGAATTTTACTTATACCATTCTAAAAAGGTGACTTCTACCAAAATCTGGTATTTTCTGGTAAGATACTTGTAATTTTAACTTTATCCAAGACCGGATGTACGTGATGTTTTTCTTCTGATTGTGTCAGAAACCTTCTTTTCATTTCCAGCCAGTGCTTTGTTTTCCTACCCTTTTCCAATGGACCCAAACGTCTCACGGCAGCGACAGTCAACTGCAGTTTTTGCTGCAAAAACTGAAAAGCAAAGCGTGTTTGTTCACCTCTACTTCTTTAACAGTTTCCTGTTTTCTCTCTTTTCAAACTCCCACGTGAATGTCACAGACGTCCAAAAGCCAGAAACACATCTTTGTTTTGAGGATGTTTTCTGCATTTCGTGTGACTCAAACACTCCGATGTCACGGAGGAGTACAACGCCGAGATAATGAAAATAAAAGTGTTTGGTTTGCCGAAAAGAGAAGCCTTTTAAATGAAAGCGCGGAGGCATGCGAGAGAGCCTTTGATGGATGTTTAACACAGAGAAACTGAGCCGGGGCAGTTGTGACCCCCCCGACACCAACAAACAAAAGACACAAAAGCTGAATAGTTGATATTTGACCACACAGAAATCTGAAAGCAGGAAATAAACAGAAAGGAGAGGAGGTCATGGATGTATTAAGAGATCTGGATACAGCCGTCGGCCCCATTCATTCCAATGAGAGATGCTCAAAAACACATCAGTTCAATTCAGTTTTATTCATAGTATCAATTCATTACAAGAGCTATCTCAGGACACTTTACAGAGCAGGTCTAGACCGCTCTATAATTTACAGATAGAGCAGGTCTAGACACTCTATACTTTACAATAGATCATGGTCTGACCACTCTATATTATACAATAGATCAGGTCCGAGACCCTCTATATTTTAACAGATATGAGCAGTCTAGACACTCTTATTACAGATAGAGCAGTCTCGAAAGCTCGTTATAATTTACAGATAGAGCAGGTCTAGACCGCTCACTTTATTTGCATTTAGTCTGGTGAAGATTGTGTAACAAGAAACAAGCTGCAATGTAATGTTAATGGCCAATTGCATATATGGATATTAAGTCTTTTGACTACATTATGGAGAGGATCCCTACGGAAATAACTATTTTGTTAAATTGGGGTTCAGATTGAAAAAAATAGGAATTTACCCTTTTACTGATCAGATGTCCAGTCCTGGTGTAAATGTTTCTATGCATGGGAAGGTCTTCTGAAAACGCTGTCCTTCATTTAGCAGAAACTCAAACCTCACTTGAGTCTTGTCGTGTTGGAGTCTGATTCCAGACAAACTGCTGCGGTCGGTATTTCCTTCGTTTTGCACTTTTCTTCATTACATCTGAGTGTTTCTGTGTCACTGAGCTCCAGCTATTGGCCATAATTCTGCCTCGTTTTCCCTTCGCCTGTCCATCATTTGCATCCACACACACACACACACACACACACACACAGACACACACACACTGTATGCAGCCTGTCGGGCTGTATTGCCCCGGTCATGATTTTTGCAAATGAAGCTCGGCTGCAAATCACGGCGGCCCGTCCTGAATCAGCAGCTCTTTCATAGAGGCTGATTTCCAGACGCTGCATGTTCTCCCAGATCTGACAGAGCGCTTTGCTCAGCCAGGACCGACTCACTGCTGCTCTGCTGTGAGTAAAGACAGCTGCACATGAATACGGGCCCGGGCAACTCATACTCAAGCTATATGTGAACTACTTATACCCTCGCATATGCACTAGGAGTTGCATTGTTGCACAAACTACACTTTCTCCCACATCATGCCCCAAAAGAGAAGCTACAGGTGTTTGTACAGATAAAGCAGGTTTTTCCGAGCTTGTTTCTGTGTCGTGTTAACCCTCCTGTTGTCCTCCTGTTGTCCTCGGGTCAAATCTGACCCATTTAAAAAATGTCTGTATCTGAAATATGAGTTTCTTT
>NW_022605602.1:262499-262832 GCF_008692095.1 Etheostoma spectabile | reverse complement strand
TACCACAAAAAATGGATTGGATTCCTTCCAACGCTCTATAAATACAACTGATCACTTACATTCCTCTGATGTTAACTATTAGTCAAAACAAGTCATAACTTCTGCTTTTTTAACTCAAATATTAGGTACTTCTATATAAATGAGGGTTATTGACCATGAATTCCAAAAAGTGGTAAAACTAGTAAGGTGGTGGTAGTGAAAACAAACAAAAAAGACTGAAAAAGGGACGAAAATGTCACATTTTGTCACAAGGGTTAAAGGTTTGATCCTCCAGTTTCTCCTGGAACCTCCGGCTTAATTAGTGAGAAGAAGAGTCCAAGGAGACGAAAGGTA
>NW_022605602.1:262258-262489 GCF_008692095.1 Etheostoma spectabile | reverse complement strand
AAACAGAGTCGTTAGGGTAGAGACACTGAGGGTGATCACCAAAGTTAGCACTAACATGGACTAATTAGTGTGGAGGTAGTCTCAAGTTTACAATTGTGTTTTATCTATTTCATGATTTATTTTTTTGAGGATACCTGTGTTTTATCTGTTTAACCCTTGTGTGATCCATGGGTCAAATATGACCCATTTTTATTTCAGAATTATGGGTTTCTTTGAACCAAATTGCCCCAA
>NW_022605602.1:262007-262248 GCF_008692095.1 Etheostoma spectabile | reverse complement strand
AAGCGTGGATGTACGTTGTATGGAAGCCACGTAAAATGAATGATTACTTTCACTGAACTGTAGGTGTTTGTTTGTTTTTTTTCAATTTTAACTGCGATCCACTCAACCTCCTCTGAGCTTAACTACGAGTCCAAATAATCCATAATTTCTGTGTTTTATTTAGGTATTATTAAAAAGTGACAAACGTTTCAAAAAGCGTCCAAAAACATTGGAGAAAAAAAGAAGTTGATTTGCAATTTTG
>NW_022605602.1:261809-261997 GCF_008692095.1 Etheostoma spectabile | reverse complement strand
ACAACAAGTTCACTCTCTGGTAAGACAACACAAGGGTTAACTGATTTTGTGTAAAGAACTTTGAATTGCCCTGTTGCTGAAACGTGCTCTACAGATGAAGCTGCCTCGCTGATGAAAGCGATTGTGCTCGTGGATTGGCTGTCTCACCTTCGCAGGCTGATGCATCTGCCGAGACCGCCGTGTCCCCC
>NW_022605602.1:260607-261799 GCF_008692095.1 Etheostoma spectabile | reverse complement strand
CCCCGCAGGAGGAGGGAAGAGCAGCAAGAGTTATTCTTCGGGGGAAGCTCTTGTCTGTTAATTAGCGGGCGAGCAGATGGAAGAAAGTCCACATCTCGCTGGGGATCAATCCTACCCAAGAAGAAGCTGCAAACCTCGCTTCATTCTTTATTTATTCCTCAGCTCAGCTCAGCAGCGGCGGGCCGGTGTCACCTCCCAAAAGTGCAAAGGAAGACCAGAACCCGGGAGAGTTTGGACGGGAAGTCTTAGACACACACAGGACGCCTCTCGTCTTTCTGAGATTTCCTCAGGGACCCCGGGAGGAGCGGCGCTCAGCTGGTGCAGCGTGTTGAGTTGAGCTACTTATCAGTACTTTGTTTACAGCCATCTGTTTGCACACCCTTCGTCCCCCTCTCATCCGCTAGTGTATCTCTGTCCTCGCACATGAAGCAAAATCAGCTGCAAACAAAATGGGACGGTGTGGACCAGGGGCGGATTTACTCATTTTGAGGCCTAAGGCAAACACAGGCACGGGGCCCCCCACAACCCTCGTTCCCCCCCTTTTCAGTCCTTATTTATCTGAGAAACACGTGCTTGTAACTTTCCTCAAGTCTTCACTAGACTCAACCTGGGCTGATACACCGGTGGGTTGCTCCTCTTCATCAGTGTTAGCATCGCTAGAGCAACCTGGACTGATGCTGCCGGTGGGTAGCTCCTCTTCATCATGTTAGCATCACTAGAGCAACCTGGGCTAACACTCCTCTTCATCATGTTAGCATCACTAGAGCAACCTGGACTGATGCTGCCGGTGGGTAGCTCCTCTTCATCATGTTAGCATCACTAGAGCAACCTGGGCTAACACTCCTCTTCATCATGTTAGCATCACTAGAGCAACCTGGGCTGACGCTCCTCTTCATCATGTTAGCATCGCTAGAGCAACCTGGACTGATGCTGCCGGTGGGTAGCTCCTCTTCATCATGTTAGCATCACTAGAGCAACCTGGGCTAACACTCCTCTTCATCATGTTAGCATCACTAGATCAACCTGGGCTGACGCTCCTCTTCATCATGTTAGCATCGCTAGAGCAACCTGGACTGATGCTGCCAGTGGGTAGCTCCTCTTCATCAGTGTTAGCATTGCTAGCGCTAGCCCCGGCTTCTTGCTGCTCTTTAGCAACGTTAATGTTCGTGTTGTCAGTAGCCGTCGTGATAAA
>NW_022605602.1:260497-260597 GCF_008692095.1 Etheostoma spectabile | reverse complement strand
TTTGGAAGTTTTGCTAAAAACGTTCTGCTTTCCTCCTCCTTCTTCTTCTTCCTTTTTTCCGAACCACTTCGGTAGCTTCGCTTCATTTTCCACCGTCTGT
>NW_022605602.1:258240-260416 GCF_008692095.1 Etheostoma spectabile | reverse complement strand
GGAGTTTCTCATCATGAATTAAACACTCAGATAGCACTTTAGCGTATCAGTGTTTAGAGATATAATTAATTGGCGAAAAGTAAGACAACAAATCGTAACCATAAGTCTATGAGGCGTTTTACGGGGCCCCTGGTAGCTCGGGGCCCAAGGCAATTGCCGACCTTTGCCTAATGGTACGTCCGCCACTGGTGTGGAGGCGTCTGCAGAGTCCCCATCACCATTCAGGCTCTGGGTTTTCTCCATTTGGCCGTTCACCCATACGGTCACTGCAGAGCTTTGTCTTTAGAAACAGAGACGTCTGCACAAATATCAGGTTTTGTTACCCCTGTTTCCCCTGTCAAATACGTAGAATAGTCCCCAACAAATACACTACTTCCTGCTGTTTGTTTGATAAAAACTACACTGACCAGCTGTCCAACCCCCTGGTGTCCTCAAGTCAAATTTGACCCCTTTAAAAAATGTCAATATCAGAATCAGAATCAGCTTTATTCGCCAGGTATGAAGACACAAACGAGGACTTTTTCTTTGGAGCATCTTTGCTCACAGTGTGCTCACACATATAAAACAACCAAAACAAAAACATACACACTGACATATACACACTAATATATACTCATTAATATATACTCATTAATATATACACACGAATATATACTCATTAATATATACACACTAATATATACATACTCTAAACAGAACAATATAGAGGCATGAGTGCAATGAAGAGTTCAATAAAAATTATTTAAATGTGGAGCATAGTGCAAAGGATGCTGGGATACGTAGTGTTATGTTATTATATCACAACATGAACAGTATGAACATTATGAACAGTTCTGAAATAGGAAATGAGAATGATGAGTAAATAACAAATAATAGGTGAGAAATGACAATGAGAATGAGAATGGGAATGATGAGTAAACAGTAAATAATAAATAATAAGTGAGATATGAGAATGAGAATGCTAAATAATGCTGAATAAGGGGGACCAGTGACCAGGTGCTGGTTAGAGACCGTGTTACTGGGTTATGGACCAGAACTGGACCTGACCCTGTGGGTCAGGAGTCAGCTGTATCAGAAATATGAGTTTCTTTTTAACCAAATTACCTTGAAAAAGGATGGATTCCATCCGACGCTCTATGAAAAATACAACTGATCATTGAATTTTGGGTGTAAATTGAAATGGTTTCCAGCAGCGTTCAGCATTCATGTCTTCAGCTGTCCTCTCAAATCAAAATGGCCATAAAATATATGTATAAATGAAGAGGTGAAGAGCAGAATTATTTATAAAAACTGAATCATTCAGGGCAGAGGAGTTGCACCGATGACCCCCCCCCCCCCCCCCCCCCCTCTCAAAATCAAATGGCCATAAAATATATGTTATAAATGAAGAGGTGAAGAAGCAGAATCAGAATTATTTATAAAAACTGAATCATTCAGGGCAGAGGAGTTGCACGATGACCCCCCCCCCCCCCCATCCCGCAGAGGGGAAGCATGGTGGTCACTCACGTATGATTTATGACCTCATTGTTGGCTGTTTAGACGCAGCACACGCCCCCTTCAATTAGGAGCTACTCTCTGGAAAAGAGAGCGAGAGGCAGAGAGACGAGAGAAACAGAGAGCGAGGAGACAGAGAGACGAGAGAGGAGAGAGAGAGGGAGTCGAGGAGACAGACGGGAGCAGAAGGAGAGGAACACGGAGTAGGAGAAGGAGGGGAGAGAGAGAGAAGAGACCAGATGGAGATGGGATGAGAGAGCGTGATGAGAGGACAGGAGGTGAGGACGAGGAGGAGAAGGGAGAGGCGACACAGGGAGACCAGAGGAAGACAGCGAGACAGAGAGCCGTAGAGACAAGAGAGACAGATGCGGCTGCACGAGAGAGAAGGACGACAGAGAGAGGACCAGAGAGAGAGAGAGACAGAGAGAGAGAAGAGACAGAGAGAGAGAGAGAGAGAGACAGAAGAGAGACAGAGACAGCGAAGAAAGAGAAAGAGATAGAGAGAGAGACAGAAGGGTAAACAGGACAGGGGGGCAGAGGTCTCCCGTCGACATGTCCCCCCCCCCCCCCCCCGGCCGTTCTGCGTCCTCGCCGTATGTTTTCACTTAACCAATCATGTCGACACGTGTGGAACAATCAGCCGGCGACGCTGGGGGGGCGCTGTTTTTAAAAATCCGTTTAA
>NW_022605602.1:252410-258215 GCF_008692095.1 Etheostoma spectabile | reverse complement strand
TATTCATCCAGCAGAGGGGGAAGCCATGGTGGTCACTCCAGTTGATTTAGGACCCCTTGTTGGCTGTTAGGACGCCGCACACGCCCCTTTCAATTGGACGCAATTGAAAGAGAAAGAGCAGGAGAGAGAGACAGAGAGAGAGAGACCAGTGAGGAGGCGAGAGAGGATAGGGACAGAGAAATACAAGCGAGAGAGGACCGAGAGACGACAGAGAGAAGACGAAAGGAGAACCGAGAGAGAAGAGAGACAGAGAGGAGAAAAGCGAGAGAGAGAGGAGAGCGGTGAGGGACTACGCCGGGAGCAGAAGGAGAGGACCAGCGGGTTGGAGAAGGTACGGGGAGAGATGAGAGAAATGAGACCAGGATGGTGATGGGATGAGAGAGCGTGATGAGAGGTACAGAGGGAGAGTTGAGAGAGATGCGACGGAGAAGGGAAGAGGGACAACGAGGGAGACATGAGGACAGACGAGAGAGAGCAGAGGAGACCACAGCAGGAGACGAGAGGAGAGACAGAGGAGCGAGTGAGAGGACGAGAGAGACCGAGGAGCGGACCAGGAGAGGGAGGAGGCGGACCAGAGAGAATGGGATCGACGAGGAGCGAGAGAGCACCGAGAAGGGCGAGAGAGGAGAGAGAGAGAAGGAACAGAAGGGGAGAGCCGAGAGAGAGAGGAGAGAGAGACAGAGACAGACAAGAGACAGAGAAGGAGAGAGAGGAGACAGAGAGGTAAAAGGACAAGGGGGGCAGGGTCTCCCGTCGAAGGGTCCCCCCCCCCCCCCCCCCCCCGGCCGTCTCTGCGTCCTCGCCGTATGTTTTCACTTAACCAATCATGTCGACACGTGTGGAACAATCAGCGGCGACGGGCTGGGGGGGCGCTGTTTTTAAAATGTTTTAATTTTTTATCTGTTATTAGATCCCCAATGGGGGAAATTACAAATTTACACTCTGTGTCCACCTTTTGGACTTATCACACAAGTCCTGAAACTACACACACACACACACACACACCACACACCACACACACACATGTCAGGATCTATACATGCACTAATGGAGAGATGTGCAGAGCGGGGGGGTCCGTATCAGCGCCGTCTCATAATCACGGTTTTTAATTTTTATATTTCCCTTATCTGTTCAGACCAGGAACATTAATTGTCTATTTGGAGAGAAAGTTGCAGCGCTAAAAAAAAAAATTATTATGTGCTCGCGCACGTACAAACACACATATTTTTCAATGTTATTATGCTCACAGGTGAATATAACTTATATTGTGGTTACCTACTTTGTGCTTTATATTAATTACATATCAATTTAATTTTAACGTCACTCACAAGATCATAACTGGATATTTTGAGTTGCGAGAGAGCGTTTCAGCGCCTTAAAAGAAATTTTTAATAAATTCCTGTAAGCTGGAAAATTAAACTGTGAAACACAGGAACACACACGAGCAGACAGAGATAACTCTGTAAATAAATCTCCAGTTACTATTCAGGAGAGACCAAGCAGTTATGTGCTCACTTACAATACACACACAACACACACACTTACACGCACACGGCACACTCGCGCACACAAACAAACAACACACATGCACACTCGCGAACACAAACAAACACACACACCATGCAAACACACACGCCTGCATGCACACCAGACACATACATGGACACACACAAAGACAATGCACAACCTAACAAATAGCAACACATAAAACAAATATCACACGACACAAAACACACACATGCCTACGCACTTACAATACACAAACAGCCAAACATCACCACACACACAAAAACACACCAGCACGGACACAGACACTATGACACGAAACACAAAAAAACATGCACATAAACAATACACACACACACATAATAAAGAGCACACAAACACACACGCAACACACTGCGCACGCACTTACAAAACACACATGCAAACACACACAAACAACCACACGCCATGCACGCACATAAACACACACATACACAAATACACACGCAACACACATGCGTATACATCAACAAACACACCATGCAAACACACCACAAACCACACGCGCACACACACCTGAACAGGTAAAGAGCAGACAAACAGAATCAGGTCTTAAGATGAATATTTACATAACCGTTACCCAGCTGTGCAGATTGATTGATCTGTAAATAACTATTTAAGAACCTGAATGGAGGAAATCTAAAAAACTGTGAACAAGCGCTCTCCAAAACGCTTGTTCCGGTTAAACAGGCCGCGGTGGGATTGACAAGAGAAGTACACACAAACAGATTCAACCAACAGATTAGGCCAACACATGCCACACACAACATACACACATACAGACAAACACAAACACACTATGCACTACAACAACGGCAGACTAACACAACAACACATCAGGAGACAACAACAGACTGAACAACACACACACAACGACAAACATCAGCAACTCCATACGCAGGCGTTCCACCCAGAGATACACCCACAACAAAATACAACTCACACACACGAGACTCACACCACAACACACACACACAAGACACAACATGGGGGCCGACTCACACACACGTCTAGGGATAACCACACAACTTACACACACACACACACACACACACACACACAGAGACAGCACACACAACTCAGCTCCAGCGGCATCACACACACGTCACAACACCACCACACACACACACACAACAACCACACAGCAGTCACGCAGACACATCCCACACACACTACGCAGACACACAGCACACACACATAGACACACAGAACCACACACGACCACCAACAGAGCAGGGGGGGGAACTTTTCACACAGGACACACAAACACAACACACCAAACACACAAAGCAGACTGAACACAACAGACAAAGCACACACAGAGCAGACTCACACACAAAACACACACACACACCACAACACAAACATGCAGACTAAACACACACACACCACACACCAAACACACACACACAGTAATCCCCAATTACTTGTTGCTGGCAACATTGAGCCCCCGCCTGGGGAATAATGATAAGTGTTGAAAGCCGCAGTGTGAGTATAAACACACTTGTTTAAAAACAATCCTCGTTTGCATTCCCGCCGCTGCTCTGATAAGAAAACCTAAAAAAAAAAATGAAAGATATTAAATAAAACTCAAGTAATATTTTCCCCCTTTTAAAACGCGGATGGATCGGTCATGAAGAGCGATCACTGTGTCGAAAAGGCGAGCATGTCAACAAGATGATGCAGGGAAAACGGTGTACATGTACAACAAGATTCCGCTAACCAGGGAGATATGTAGAGATGTTTTTTGTTAGGTGTGGTGTGTGGTGGTGTTGTTGGTGTGTGTGGTGTGTGTGTGTGATTTGTGTGTGTGTGTGGTGTGTGTGTGACATTTGTGACTGACAATGAATGAAGGAACAACAGAGACAGAAAAGGGGGGGAAAAGAAAGAAAGAAAAGCAAAACAACTACAAGTGTTTTTTTCCAACCAAAATATGAGCGATTTTCAAAGACCTATGGATTTTTTATCTGTTTATTGATCCCCAATGGGGAAATTACAATTTACACTCTGTGTCCACATTTTGTTACTTATCACACACAGTCCTGAACTACACACACACACACACACACACACACACACACACACACACATGCTCAGGATCTATACATGCACTAATGGAGAGATGTCAGAGCGGGCGTCCGCTATCAGCGCCGTCTCATAATCACGGTTTTTAATTTTTATATTTTCCCTTTCATCTGTTCAGACCAGGAACATTGAATTGTCTATTTGGAGAGAAAGTTGCAGCGCTAAAAAAAAAATTCTTTTATGTGCTCGCGCACTTACAAACACACATATTTTTCAATGTTATTTATGCTCACAGGTGAATATAACTTATATTGTGGTTACCTACTTTTGCTTTATTACTTTACTTACATATTCAATTTAATTTTAACGTCACTCACAAGATCATTAAACTGGCTATTTTGAGAGAGCGTTTCAGCGCTAAAAGACATTTTTTATATATATTCCTGTAAGCTGGTAAATTAAACTGAAACACAGGAACACACACGAGCAGACAGAGTACACTCTGTAAATAAAATCTCCAGTTATTACTTCAGGAGACGACCAAGCATGTTATGTGACACTTACATATACACACACACACACACTTACACGCACACGCACACTCGCGCACACAAACAAACACACACACACGCACACTCGCGCACACAAACAAACACACACACATGCAAACACACACGCATGCATGCACACAGACACATACATGGACACACACAAAGACACGTGCACACACACGTACACAAATACACACACATACACAAATACACACGCACACAAACACACACACATGCCTACGCACTTACAAACACACAAATGCAAACACACACACACAAACACACACACGGACACACACAGACACAAACACAAAAACACGCACATACACAAATACACACACACACAAATACATAAGCACACAAACACACACGCACACACATGCGCACGCACTTACAAACACACACATGCAAACACACACACAAACACACACACGCCATGCACGCACATAAACACACACATACACAAATACACACGCACACACATGCGTATACACTAACAAACACACACATGCAAACACACACACAAACACACGCGCACACACACCTGAACAGGTAAAGAGCAGACACACAGAATCAGTCGTCTTAAGATGAATATTTACATAACTTTACCCAGCTGTCTGCAGATTGATTGATCTGTAAATAACTATTTAAGAACCTGAATGGAGGAAATCTAAAAACTGTGACAAGCGCTCCTCAAAACAGCTGTTCCTGTTAAACAGGCCGCGGTGGGATGAAAGAGAAGTACACACAAACAGATTCACCAACAGATTAGGCCACACATGCACACACACACACATACACACACACATACACACATACAGACAAAAAACCAAACACACATTATATGCAGGATCACACTACACACAGCAGATGTCACCACACAACACAACAGAACTCACACACATATGCAGGACTCACACCAACAGGCAGACTACAACGACACAACACAACACTACAACAACCACAAACACACAATGCAGATCAACACAAGCAGGCCTCGACTCACACACAACGACTTACACACACAACACACACAACAACACAAACACACACATGGAGACTCACACACACACACCAGACTCACAAAAAACGCGGCAGACAACAACACGACTTACACAACACACAACACACACACACACACACAAAAAACACACATGCAGACCCACACACGCAGACACACACACACACACAAACTATACACACACCAGACCCACACAGCAGACAAGACCAGACACACAACCCGGACCCACACAAACGCAGACTCACACAGGACACACAGAACACACACACACACACAAACACACAACATGCAGATAAACAACATACACAGAACACACAGCAACAGACTCACACACAAAACACACACAACACACACACACACACATGCAGACTAAAACCCACACACACACACACACACACACACAGAATCCCCAATTACTTATTGCTGGCACATTTGAGCCCCCGGCCTGAGGAATAATGATAAGTGTTGAAAGCCGCCGTGTGAATGTCTAAACACACTTGTTTAAAAAACACTCCTCGTCTGCATTTCCCGCCGCTGCCTCCTGATAAGAAACCTTAAAAAAAAAAATGAAAAGAATTAAATAAACACTCAATAACTATTTTTCTCCCCTTTTAAACAGCCGGATGGATCGGTCCATGAAGAGCGATCACGTCTGTCGAAAGG
>NW_022605602.1:247410-249910 GCF_008692095.1 Etheostoma spectabile | reverse complement strand
ATCACTTTTTCTGATGTTTTTGTCCCTTTTTTCAACACTATCATCACTTTTTCTGACATTTTTGTCACTTTTCCACTGTTGTAAGTGCTTTATTTGATGATTTTTCCAAAGTAATTTGATATTTCTAATGTTGACATTTTCAGCTCATTTCAAAGGCCCATTGGTTTGTGATTAAAAAACTAAACATGGGTCCAATTTGACTCGAGGACCACATGGGGGTTAAATGACCTGCTTCATGTAGTTCAACCGGAACATAGAGTCAGTTTCAGCAAATATGACAGGAAGTTATTTTTCTATAAGTCTTGCACACTGCACCTTTAACCCTCGTGTTGTCTCACAGTGAGATTTGGGGAATTTAGTCCTTCATCTTGATGTTGTGTAGCAGACAATAGAATTGATGATTTGAACTTTTACTTAGACACTGTTTAGCTGAGGACTTTTTGTCTTACTTCAGTTTGAGTAACTTTCTTCGAGTCAGGAGGTAAAAGGTGCGGGGGTGTGGAGGTGTTTGGCATTCAGAACTCACTTCTCTTCTTCTTCAGCTGCCTGATCCCCCCCCTTGAATTTTCTCTGAGATGATCTCGGCGTGTCTGATCTGCCCGGCAGGGTGGAACATCATTTCTTTAACACTGATTTCTGCAGGGAAGCTTCACTGCTTTCATGCAGCACGCCCACACACACACACACACACACACACACACACACACACACCTACACACACACACAGACACAGACACACGCATTTTGCATGTTCAATTTTGAGGACAAGTCTGCAGAATTAGTGTTTCATGTTTTGTTTAATCTTAGCTGAACAGCAGTAGCTCAAAGAGATTCTCTTTTTTTTTGTCTTTCATTGACTAAAAATTCTGTTTAACCATCTTCAAAAGCTTCTTAAAAAATGCATTTCAATGTTTTGTTGTTATTAATCACACTTGGCACCCAGAGTAAAATATTGGCCAAGTTACATATTTAACACGTTTTTGTTCCGTTGACTTCACAGCTCTTTGAAAACTGTTTCAAAAAGTTACTTTTTGCTGCAGGTTAAGGAGAGGCTCTTCACTTTAATCCTTACCTCGTCACATTTTTGTAGTTTCCTCTCAGTCTTCCTCTCTTTCTGAGGACTACACCTGTGCAGCTGGAGATACGGTACGTAAACGCGGCACACAGTTCAGTCCTGGACCGGATGACCGTGCTCGTCTCTGTTGAATAATCCCATTGATTAGGATTGAGTTTTAAAGGTGAACTCTTGCAGTTTTTTCAGTGTAATTTACTTTAACTGAACAGTTTGGGAGTCATTTGAATGGTCACGTGACTTTTTTTGAGTTGAATGGTGGCCGTCTCGCTCCCCCCACCACCCCCCCCCCCCCCCAGAGATCTCGTTTCCCGTCCCCTCCTCCCAAGAGCAGTCAATTTGGGGAGTAGTAAGAAAGCCCATGGGGTGGGGTGGGGGGGGACCTATCTGCAGCTTTGGGGGTGGGGAAGGGGGAGGGAGGATGCTATGAAATGCGTGTCCTGGCAGTGATTGATAACATAGTTAGACCCCCCCCCGCCCAACCCACACGGACATCCCACCCCGGCCCTGATTGGTGCATCTGAAGGAGCGGTGGATGTTGCAGATCCTCACAGGCTGAGGGGAGGGTGAATGGTTCGAGGACGGAGTTGAGAGTGAGAATGTGTTGATCATGTAATGTAATTTCCCACTTGAAACATTAACATCCAAGTCGATTTATGACTGTGAAACCCTTTCGGAAACCTCAGACATTAGATTAGATTATACTTTATTCATCCCACAACGGGGACATTTTGTTGTTACAGCAGCAGCGTTTTCTTCAATAACAGCAAAAAGACGAAAACACACAAACAAGTAAACACACAAGAAATACAGGCAAGCAATAGACAATGATTATATGGTAGACTGAGTAAGCAAAATGGCGTCAAATACGACCTCAGACATGAAGCTGTAGCTGCTGTGTGTGTCTGACTTGTGTTGTGTTGTGTTGTGTTGTGTTGTGTTGTGTTGTGTGCCTGTTGTCAGTGTGCAGGTCGGCAGCTGTCCTCCCTGGAGAAATAAAGGTGTAAAACAGCTGGTGCTGTACACCTCTCACCCCACTGCCCCCAATTAAAGCCCCCGGGGCAGATTGGTCCCGGGCTGACCTCGGGGCGACAGAGCTTTGACTCTAATTAGCCGACCAATCGGGGAGCTGCTTGTTTCCCGACCTGCCGCTCGCTCGGTGTGTGATGCCGAAACGCCGCCGAGGTTTCAGACCCGTCCGTTACATCTACGGCTGCAGAAGACACGGTTTGGAGGATGTGTGAAAACTGAGGATTTGTAGAGTTTAGGAGCTCGGAAAGAAGAAAGTAGGACGAGGTGATTAACCCTCGTGTTGTCTTCCCGTCAAAATTGAAAATCAACGCTTTTAAAAAACATTTTTCCGTTTTTCTTACGTTTTTGTCCCTTTTTTCAAAACTTTTGACACTTTTTTTCAATGTTTTTGACGTT
>NW_022605602.1:241495-247385 GCF_008692095.1 Etheostoma spectabile | reverse complement strand
CACACAGACACACACACACACCACAACCAGCACACACACACGCACACCACACACACAGACACACAGACACACACACACACACACACACACACACACACACACACACACACACACCCACCACACACACAAACACACACGACACACACACACAGACACACAGACACACACACACACACCACACCCACACAACGACACACACACACACACACACACAGCACACACACACACACCACACACACACACCACACACAACACCACACCACACACACACAGCACACACAACCACACAGACCACACACAAGACACACAGACACACACACACAACCCACACACACACACACACACACACACACCACACACACACAGACACCACAGACACACACACCACACACACACCCACAAACACACACAGACACCACACAGACACACACACACAACACACACCACACACACACACTCACACCCCACACACACAACACGACACAGACACACAACACACCACAAACACACACACCACACACACAACACACACACACACACACACACACACACACACACAAGACACACACACACAACACACGACACACACACACACAGACAACACACCACACACACACCAACACACACACAACACACACCCACAACACACCAACCACACACGCTGTTGACTAATAGCGCGATTAGGCTTCATAATTAATGAGCGGTCCAACCGTCCTCGGTTAATGTTTTCTGTCTTCTCTTCACTTATAACATCTGAAGAGTGGAACCTCATCGATTTCATGTTGTCCTCATGTTGTTCTTCATGTTGTCTCTGTTTCCTCGTGTTGTCTTCATGTTTGTCTCATGTTGTCCTAGCTGTTGTCTCATGTTGTCTAGTTGTCTTCAGTTGTCCTCATGTTGTCTTCATGTTGTCTTGTTGTCCTTATGTTGTCTCATGTTGTCCTCTGTGTCCATTGTCTATTGTCCTAGTTTCATGTTCCTCATGTGTGTCTTCATGTGTCTTCATGTGTCCCGTGTGCCTCATGTTCTCATGTGTCTTCAATGTTGCTGTGTGTCATCTGTTTCTCATGTGTTTTGTCCTCGTGTGGTCCTTCATGTTGTCTTCATGTGTCTCATGTTGTCTTCATGTTGTCCTCGTGTTTCCTCATGTTGTCTATCATGTTGTCCTCATGTTGGTCCTCATGTTGTCCTCATGTTTCCTGCAGTTGTCCTCACATTGTCCTCAGTTGTCCTCATGTTGTCCTCATGTTCCTATGTTGTCCTCATGTTGTCCATGTTGTTCCCCATGTTGTCTCATTTGTGTCCTCATGTTGTCCTCATGTGTCCTATATCATGTTGTTGTTATGCCCTCAAATAAATATGATCAAAATATAACTGATTCTTCCAACGCTCTTTCCAGTACAAATCTCTACTTTCATTAATTTGGGTCTTATTCTAGTTTTATAGCATTGTAAACAAAGTGAAGTGTTGTTGAAAATAGTGTTGAGTAAAGTTGACATATCCAGTCGATTATCATCAACATCCATTCCTTTCATTTTAGTCTCAATAATTCCTAATTCCTGCTTTTTCTAACTCAAACTTAGGTATATTTGCCTATAAATGAGTTTATTGACCATAAATCCCAAAAATAACTGTAAAACTAAAAGTAATAAGTTAGTGGTTGCGTAGTGTTAACGTTCAAAAACATTGAAAAAAAAGTGTCAAAAGTTTTTAAAAAGGGACAAAAACGTAAGAAAAACGGAAAATGTTGTTTAAAAGCGTTGATTTTCAATTTTGACGGGAAGACAACACGAGGGTTAATCACCTGCTCTCTCTTTTCTCTTTCCGAACTCCTAAACTCTACAAATCCTCAGTTTCACACTACTCCAAACCGTGTCTTCTGCAGCCTAGATGTAACGGCGGGTCTGAAACCTCGGCGGCGTTTCGGCATCACACCCACCAGCGACGCGCAGCGGAAAACCAGCTCCCCGATTGGGCGGTAATTAGAGTCAAGCTCTGTCGCCCCGAGGTCAGCCCGGACCAATCTGCCCGGGGGCTTTAATTGGGGCAGTGGGTGAGAGTGTACACACCATCTGTTTACACCTTATTTCGCCAGGGGGACAGCTCGACCCTGCACCATGAAACAGGCACACAACAACAACAACACACACAACACAACACAAGTCAGACCACACTACTCAGCTACGCTTCTGTCTGAGTGTCGTATTTGACGCATTTTGCTTACCAGTCTACCATATAATCATTGTCTTGGCTTGCTTATTTCTTGTGGTTTACTTGTTTGTGTGTTTCGTCTTTTTGCTGTTTATTGACGAAACGCTGCTGCTGTAACACAAAATGTCCCTTGTGGGATGAATAAAGTATAATCTAATCTAATGTCTGAGGTTCCGAAAGGGTTTCACAGTCATAAATCGACTTGGATGTTAATGTTTCAAGTGGGAAATTACATTACATGATCAACACATTCTCACTCTCAACTCTTCGGAGACCATTCAACCCTCCACCTGCAGCCTGTAGAGGGATCTGCAACTCCACCGCCCCTGTTCAGATGCACCAATCAGGGCCGGGGGGATGTCCGTGTGGGGGTGGGGCGGGGGGGGGTCTAACTATGTGTCAATCACTGCTCAGGAACACGCATTTCATAGCATCCTCCCTCCCCCCTTCCCCACCCACAAGCTGCAGATAGGTCCCCCCCACCCCACCCATGGGCTTTCGTACTAACTCCCCAAAATGACGCTCTTGGGAGGGGCCGTGGGAAACGACGATCTCTGGGGGGGGGGGGGGGGTGGTGGGGGGAGCGAGACGGCCACCATTCAACTCAAAAAAAGTCACGTGCCATTCAAATGACTCCCAACTGTTCAGTAAAGTAAATTACACTGAAAAAACTGCAAAGTCACCTTAACAACTCAATCCTATCAATGGGATTATTCAACAGAGACAGCACGGTCATCCGGTCCAGACTGAACTGTTGTGCCGCGCTTTACTACCTATCTCCGCTTGCACCAGGTGTAGTCCTCAGAAAGAGAGGAAGACTGAGAGGAAACTACAAAAATGGACGAGGTAAGGATATACGTGAAGAGCCTCTCCTTACCTGCAGCAAAAAAGTAACTTTTTGAAACAGTTTTCAAAGAGCTGTGAAGTCAACGGAACAAAACGTGTTAATATGTAACTTGGCCAATATTTTACTCTGGGTGCCAAGTGTGATTAATAACAACCAAAACATTGAAATGCACTTTTTTAAGAAGCTTTGAAGATGGTAACACAGAATTTTAGTCAATGAAAGACAAAAAAAAAGAGAATCCTTTGAGCTACTGCTGTTCACTAAGATTAAACAAACACATGAACACTAATTCTGCAGACTTGGTCCTCAAAATTGAACATGCAAAATGCGTGGTCTGTGTTGTGTGTGGTGTGATGTGTGTGTGTTGTGTGTGTGTGTGTGTGTTTTGGTGTGGCGTGCTGCATGAAAGCAGTGAAGCTTCCCGCAGAAATCAGTGTTAAGAAATGAGTTCCACCCTGCCGGGCAGATCAGACACGCCGATCATCTCAGAGAAAATTCAAGGGGGGGGATCAGGCAGTGAAGAAGACGAAAGTGAGTTCTGAATGCCAAACACCTCCACACCCCGCACCTTTACCTCCTGACGAAGAAAGTTACTCAAACGAAGTAAGACAAAAAGTCCTCAGCTAACAGTGTCTAAGTAAAAGTTCAAATCATCAACTTCTATGTCTGCTAACAACATCAATGAAGACTAATTCCCCAATCTCTGTGAGAAAATAGGTTAAGGTGCAGTGCAAATTAAAAAAATAATCCTGTCAACACTAAACACAGTCACTCGAAACTGACGTATGTTCCGGTTGACTACATGAAGCAGGACTACATTATAAACCCCCATGTGGTCCTCGAGTCAAATTGACCACTGTTTAGTTTTTTATACATCAAAAACCATGGGCCTTGAAATGAGCTGAAAATGTCAACCATAGAATATGCAAATTACTTTGGAAAAATCATCAATATAAGCACTTACCAACAGTGGAAAAGTACAAAAATGTCAGAAAAAGTGATGATAGTGTTGAAAAAAGGGAACAAAACATCAGAAAAGTGATAATAGTGTTGAAAAAAGGGACAAAATGTCTGAAAAGTATAAAAGTGTGAATAAAGGGACAAAACATAAGAAAAGGCGATAATACTTTTGAAAAACAAGGGACAAAATGTCAGAAAGGCGATAAAAATGTTGAAAAAGGGACAAAATGCGAAAGAGCAATAAAGTATTGAAAAAAGGGACAAAATCATAAGAAAGGCGATAATACTTGTGAAAAAAGGGACAAAATGTCAGAAAAGGCGTTGCGACGTGTTGAAAAAAGGACGGAAAACGTGAGAAAGTTAAAACATCGATAAAAAGGGTTGATTTTTAATTTTGAATGGAGACAACACGAGGGTAAACTCGTCCTTCGGTCTCAGGTCAGTCCGGTGTCTGCACGTGTCCACCCCCCCGGGGCGGTGGATCCGGAGCGCCGGCACGCCTCGGCCACGCCGGGCCCCTCGCGCCGCTGAGCGGGGAGCAGGTTAACGCATTAATCCGTAGTGGTGATCCTGCAGCGTCGGCCTCCAGCACGGTGCATCCGGTGTGTGTGTGTGTGTGTGTGTGTGTGTGTGTGTGTGTGTGTGTGTGTGTGTTAGCAACCAATCAACCATAGATAGCTACAACGTTTCTGAAATTATTCCCATCTTCTGTTATTGTTTCTAATGAGAAAACTTTATTATTTCATGGATTTCACAAATCTCAATTTGACACGTTATGCTGTTTAAATCTGAGCATGCATGAGTCGCCTCGGGGGGGCAGACGGTTCGGCGTGAAGACGAAGAAGATGGCCGCCGCTGGAGAACAGCGGCCATTGGCCAGTTAGGTCCTTCCTAACCCTCGCGTTGTCTTCACGTCGACCTGCAACGTTTTGTTCTTCCGGGTTAAAATTTCAACATTTTGTTACTTTTTTCTACATTTATCTTGACGTTTTTTGTTGATTTTAGTCCAATGTTTTGGGGTATTATTTTGTTTGTTGTTTTTGTCAATTTTGGAAATGTTTGTCCCGCCCCTCGGGTTGAGCCCAGCCAATGGGGAGATCCCAGACCCAACACCGTGTGAAAAGCCCTTTCATTCGCGTTTTAGCAACTCATTTGGCGACGGACTGAATGTAACCAACGTTGGGTAATAAATCTCAAAGTCACAGCTTTGAATTTAAGATGTTCACAGACGATGTATTTCATTTCATTTGATTCCTACCTTCTTCTACTCCTTATCCAAGGCCGTTTTTAGGGGTTAACGTCGAACGGAGCATCGTGCCAGAGAGACCGACTCCCTCCATCGTCGTCTTCCCTTTGAAACAAAACACAGACTGACTTAAACCTCAAAGCCGCTGAACATGAGAGGAACTTCAGACCGACTCCAGATACGATATCTCTCAGGTTGGGAAGCGATCATCCGCTCGCTCGGCTCCGCTTTCATGTGTTAATGTCATGTTAATTCACCATTAATATTCCAAAATTCTCTCAAATTTGACTTACAGTCTGTTCAAAGTTTAACTTAATTTCATCAGGAGTTCGTACGGTTCAACTGGTGACCCTGGCAGTCAGCTCATTTACACACACACACACATGCACGCATGCACACGCACACACACACACACACACACACGCACGCATGCACACGCACACACGCACACACACACACACACACTTGAACCAGATTAAACAGGAACAGTGTAAAGTCTCTAATCTGATTATGTTGATGTCAGAGAGGTTATAATCAGATTAACATGCAGATCTGCGCTCAGTCTGTTCTCCCTCCGAGATCGTTGTTACAGCGGAGGTCAAAGGTCACCTGACTGGGGGGGGGGG
>NW_022605602.1:240832-241485 GCF_008692095.1 Etheostoma spectabile | reverse complement strand
GGGGGGGGGGATTAACCCCGTTGGATGGAAGCTGTAACGCGCTCAGCTGACGTTTCACCGTCGGCCTGAAGATGAATTAAGATCTTTATTACTTTCTTTTTCAGTCGTTCTTATCACGTTGCCGTTAGCTTCCATTGGGCCATTTGACCCAAAATGAAAATACCGTCTTAAAAGTGACGTTTCCGTCCTAATTATGCTTTTAAAATGAAAGCTCGAATCAGGTCCATTCACAAAAAGACCCTAGGTTGCATTTTGGGGAGAGCTACGCTTTAAGAGACTTCTTCTAGATTTCATCTTACTACTTAAGCAGTTGCACATTTTTTGTATTCCCAACTTTATGTATTCAATTATGTGTTCTTGTATTTTACTATTTCATGCATATTGTAACCTAGAATTTCATTAATATTTATATTCTGTGCTGTGTGACTGATTTTGTTGCTGGAACACTATAATTTCTCAATTTATTGGATCAAAATCTTTCTTTCTTTCTATCTATCTATCTATCTATCTATCTATCTATCTATCTATCTATCCCTCAATAAGGGGCAAGATTCAATTACATCCCTTTCGTTTTTTCTGCCTTTGCCGCCAAGAGAATTTGGCCCCCCCCCCCCCATGAGAGAGAAGAGACATCATGGGCTTTTCAAACGACC
>NW_022605602.1:239508-240258 GCF_008692095.1 Etheostoma spectabile | reverse complement strand
TACAGATCATCTACCATCAATATATCTATTATCGATCTATTCTATCTGAGTGTCGGTACTAGTTCCTCTACTCTCTTTACCTGTTCAGCTGTTAGGTGTGTGTGGTGTGGGTGTGGGTGTGTGGCAGTGAGGACTCACCTGCAGGCTGCGTCAACACCAGAGTTATTTCCTCTGTCGTTCTTTGACTCTGGTGTGTGTGTGGTGTGTGTGTGTGTGTGTTGTGTGTTTGTGGGTGGGGTGTGGTGGTGCGTTTGCGTGTGGTGTGTGTTGGTGTGTGGTGTGAGTGTACACGTAGTGTATGTGTAGTGTGGTGTGACGTGTGTGGTGCGTTTGTGATGTGTGGGTAAAGTGGCAGTTGGTCAAGGCCACATCCCCCCCCCAGCCCCCACCAAAACAAATCACAATATACTCACTTTAGTACTGTAAATAGTACAGGAAACTACTGTATTTTTACTTTTTTGTCTTTTGTTGTGTTTAATTGTTTTGTATTTTACAATGAGTACACAAAATACTGTAAATGGAAGTGCGGTACCTTTGCTGTAAAAATAATTCACAGGAACTTGCTGGACAACTGTAACTGTTTTACATTCAATTTTTTACAGTGTAGGTGCGATAAAAAAAACAGAAAATATTATAATATAATAATAACAAGAATTTTTTATAGTGTGAACGCCAACACAAAGGTTAGGGAGGTAACCACTGAAAACACAAATGATGATGATGGTGATGATGATGATGGTGATGATGGTG
>NW_022605602.1:227896-239498 GCF_008692095.1 Etheostoma spectabile | reverse complement strand
ATGATGATGATGATGATGATGATGGTGATGATGATTTCTGAGCATCCGTTTCTGGAGCTGAACGTCTCAGCCTGTGTTTTCTGTTCGGATTTGATCCCATTAACAGCTGATGAGCCGCTGATGTTAAGCGTCGGCTCTAAATGGAGTCGACGGCGAGGAAGACGAAGCCGCAGCGAGAGGATTTAAGATGTGAAATGTGATGAATGTGGAGGAGGAAGAGCATCGACAGGAAGCCAAACGGTAATCAATCAGAGGTCGGATGGAAATATGAAGCGATGAGAGACGGAGACAAACGGCAGCCTGATGGGACCGAGCGAAGGGCAAAGGGATCATCTTCAGCATGTTAATGCTCATCGACATCTTCATCATGGCCGTCGTCATCGTCACTCTTATCATGGTCTCGGTCGTTGTCTTATTCTAACTCTCAGAGTTCATTGGTCAATGTGTTCATGAACAAATTGAGCAGAACAAAGACGATCAGGAACGATTCCATCATGATCTTTTTTCATCTTCAACATCTGTTTTTATATGGAAATAAATAAGAAAATGCCAATAAAGCAGAGCATGGTTTTCTCCCATCCCAGAATGCTTTTGGGTCTAGCCAGACCTTCCTCAGCGGCGCTGTGGAGGAAGGTCTGGCAAAGAGAAAACTCTGATTAAACTCTGATTAGACTCAGGTGACTAAAAGGAGACGAAAAGTGATGAAAAAGGCGGCAAAAAGATTGCGAAAAGGTGATGAAAAGGAGACGAAAAGTTGTTTTATTCATCAACAGAAACTTCGATTGGACAGGTTGGAGCGCAGGTTAGAGACAGAGGACGGGGACGGACATCCGGCCAAAAAGATGATGAAAAGTGTCTACAAGGCGACTACAAGGCGACAAAAAGGCGACTAAAAGGAGGGGAAAAGCAACTTCAAGGTGATGAAAAGCAACAAAAAGTAGTTTATTCGTCAACGGAAACTCTGATTGGACAGATAGTCTAGCTAGCTGTCTGGATTTACCCTGCAGAGATCTGAGGACCAGGTAACCATAGTCCTCAGATTGGACAGATAGTCTAGCTAGCTGTCTGGATTTACCCTGCAGAGACCTGAGGACCAGGTAACCATAGTCCTCAGATTGGACAGATAGTCTAGCTAGCTGTCTGGATTTACCCTGCAGAGATCTGAGGACCAGGTAACCATAGTCCTCAGATTGGACAGATAGTCTCGCTAGCTGTCTGGATTTACCCTGCAGAGACCTGAGGACCAGGTAACCATAGTCCTCAGATTGGACAGATAGTCTAGCTAGCTGTCTGGATTTACCCTGCAGAGACCTGAGGACCAGGTAACCATAGTCCTCAGAAATCAGCCGCAGGTTAGAGCGCCGACACAGAGACAGAGGACGGGGACGGACATCCGGCCGAAAAGAAAGACACGGGCGGCATCAAAGGGATCCCGTATGTCGTGGTTGTAGAATATAAAAATATTGATTCTTGAAGCCACTTCATGACGTGTCTCTCCGTGCATGGACCTTTGCCTTCTTGGATGTTGTGGACATGGAACTGTTGACGGAAAGGACCCTGGACACTGACTCTTTAAGGTCCTCAACCTGGGCAAGTGATTGGTCCCTTGTCTTGCGAATGAAAAGGAATGAAAGAGATCAGGTGTATTTATAAAGAGCGTTGGAAGGAATCCAATCCATTTTTTTGGTAATTTCGGTTAAAAAGAAACTCATATTTCAGATATAGACATTTTTTAAATGGGTTAGATTTGACCCGAGGACAACAGGACAGTTGATGCTATAAGGGTTAGGGTTAGAGTGTGTGTGTGTGTGTGTGTGTGTGTGTGTGTGTGTGTGTGTGTGTGTGTGTGTGTGTGTGTGTGTGTGTGTGTGTGTGTTGTTGTCTCCCTCCCAGCTCTGTGTTTTTTGGCTCTGGGACGCGTTCCATGTCTCTGAGCCGTCAGATCCTCACTCTGCTGACTCTCAGGGAGAGAGAGAGAGAGAGGGAAAGAGAGAGAGACCATCGTCACCATGACGATGCGTTGAGAAGATGATGACAAAGGTGACAGAGTAAATGAAGATTCATATTGATGATGATAACAGGAGCGTCGACGACTTTAATGCAAACGACCGTGAAGATCAAGATGATCGTTATGAAGAAGAAAGATGACACTGGAAATTATTAAAGTGATGATTGGTTTATCTCTCTGAAAAAAGTTGGAAGGTTTTATTTTTTGGGCATTTTAAGCCAAAATTATAAAGGACAGCTGAAGATGCAGCAAAGGGCGCGGGTCGGAATTGAACTTGTGACTTCTCGCCATCTTCTCATCTCCTTTTCTTCTCTTTTTCGTCTCCTTTTTGTCTCCTTTTTGTTTCCTTTTCGTCTCCTTTCAGTCTCCTTGTAGTCGTTTTCCATCTCCTTTTTGTCCAGATGTCCGTCCCCGTCCTGTGTCTCTGTGTTGGCGCTCCAACCTGCGGCTGATTTCTGAGGACTATGGTTACCTGGTCCTGAGGTCTCTGCAGGGTAAATCCAGACAGCTACAGTAGCTAGACTATCTGTCCAATCTGAGGACTATGGTTACCTGGTCCTCAGTCTCTGCAGGGTAAATCCAGCACTAGCTAGACTATCTGTCCAATCTGAGGACTAGGTTACCTGGCCTCAGACCTCGGCAGGGTAAATCCAGACAGCTAGCTAGACTATCTGTCCAATCTAGGACTATGGTTACCTGGTCTCAGGTCTCTGCAGTGAATCCAGACCGCTAGCTACTATCTGTCCAATCTGAGACTATTGTTCCCTGGTCCTCAGATCTCTGCAGGTATATCCAGACGCTAACTAGACTATCTGTCCAATCTGAGGACTATGGTACCTGGTCCTCAGATCTCTGCAGGGTTAATCCAGACCGCTAGCTAACTATCTGTCCAATCGAGGACTATGGTTACCTGGTCCTCAGACCTCTGCAGGTAATCCAGACAGCTAGCTAGACTATCTGTCCAATCTGAGGACTGGTCACCTGGTCCTCAGATCTCTGCAGGGTAATCCAGACAGCTAGCTAACGATATCTGTCCAATCTGAGGACTATGGTTCCTGTCCTCAGATCTCTGCGGGTAAATCCGACAGCTAGCTAGACTATCTCAATCTGAGTCTCTGTGATGACTAAAACTACTTATGAACGTACAGATGTTCCACCAAAACAACTTCCTTCCTGAGAGTATTTAGCAGCGGCACCGTGGCTCTGTCCGGCGCTTAGCCCCGCCCACGAGGATTGTGGAGGAAGGTGCATCACATGACGACCTTAGAACAACCGTAGGTGCTCGGTTCATAGGTTGGGTTTAAGTTACACACCTGAAATCTACAGTAGGGAATAAATCATGTCAATGAGTGGTCCCACAAGTGCAGGACAAAGTGTGTGTGTGTGTGTGTGTGTGTGTGTGTGTGTGTGTGTGTGTGTGTGTGTGTGTGTGTGTGGTTGTGTGTGTGTGTTTGGTGTTGTGTGTGTGTGTGTGGTGTGTGTGTGTGGATGTTTGTTTTGTGTGTGTATGTGTGCTTGTGTGTTGGTGGGTGTGTGTGGTGTGTTGTGGGATGGTGTGTTTGTGTGTATGTGTGTGGGTGTGTTGTGGTGTGGTGTGTGTGTGGGAATGTGTGTGTGTGTGTGGGGAGTGTGTGTGTGTGTGTGTGTGTGTGTGTGTGTGTGTGTGTGTGTGTGTGTGTGTGTGTGTGTGGCAGCCCCTAATCCATCACTGTGTATTCAAACACGCAACAGATCTGACTGCTGGCTAAGCAAAAGCAGGAAAGCAAATTAAAAACATTTACGCACACACACACACACACATGCACACGCACATCGTCCATCTCCCTCAATCTCTATTTGCTCCAAACAGTGAGTTTGTCAGCACTATGAGCACTATACAAGCACACACACACACACACACACACACACACACACACCACACACACACACACACACACACGGACACACACACGGACACACACACGGACACCAACAGGAACCAGCATGGTTGCGGTTTCCAGTCCGGCTCGGCTGGTTTTCGTGATGATGCTTTCCAGAACAGCAGCTCTCAGCGGGTCAGGAGCATCTGTCTGTCCCCGCGGTGCTGTCTGCGCTTCACAGTGGCAATAATCTGCATTAACAGCTGTTTGTGACCAACACACACACACAACACACACACACACACACACATCTGCACGCTCAGGCGACACGCCGCCGCTTCCTGTTTGAAGTCTGAGATGTGTGGAAGAGTTTTAACGGATTTAACCTGCAGGATGACCAGCGATCCCGTCTTTAACCCTCATGTTGTCCTCAGGTTGTCCTCATGTTGTCCTCATGTTGTCCTCATGCTGTCTTCATGTTGTCTTCATGTTGTCCTCATGTTGTCCTCATGTTGTCCTCATGTTGTCCTCATGCTGTCTTCATTTTTTCTTCAGTTGTCCTCATTTGTCCTGTTGTCTCATGTTGTCTTCATGTTGTCCTCATGTTGTCCTCATGTTGTCTCATGTTGACCTCATGTTGTCCTCATGTTGTCCTCATGTTGCCCTCATGTTGCCTCATGTTGTCCTTCATGTTGCCCTCATGTTGTTCCTCATGTGTCCCTCATGTTGTCCTCATGTTGTCCTCATGTTGTCCCTCATGTGTCTTCATGTTGTCCTCATTGTTTTCTCATGTTGCCCTATGTTGTCTCATTTGTCCTCATGTTGTCTTCTGTTGCTTCATGTTGCCTCATGTGTCCTCTGTTGTCCTCAGTTTTCTTCATGTTGTCCTCATGTTGTCCTCATGTTGTCCTATATCAATGTTCTTTTTAATTCCCCAAAATAACATGATTGATTCCAACGCTCTTTGCCAAGTACAAATCTCTACTTTCATTAATTTTGGGGCGTCTTATTCAATTTTATAGCAACTTTATGTCCCCCCTTGTTTCTCTCTGTTTCCTCTCTTCCTCTCTGTTCTGTTTCCTCTCTTCCTCTGTTGTTTCCTCTCTTCCTCTGTTGTGTCCTCTCTTCCTCTCTGTTCTGTTTCGTCTCTTCATCTGTTGTTTCCTCTCTTCCTCTCCATCTGCCAAGTCTCTCCTGTCCAATGTCTCACTTCTCTGTTGAATCCCTCTCTTCTTGTTTCCCACGTTTCCATGAAGCCTGCTGCTCGGTGACACGGGCCTCCCACCTTCTCTTCCTCTACTCCTCATCCATCTGTTCATCTCATGTCTCGCCTTAAATCCCATGCAACATAAACATGAAAAACAAAACCGGGATCTGAGTCACGCAGCGGGTTCACAGAAACAGGAAGTCCTCGAAAAGGCAAAATGATCACAACAGGTTCACTAAAGTGATATTTTTGGCTCATATGAAACTGCCTTGGAAGGAACAGTGAGTAGAACTGTTGTGAAGACCCAGGACTAGGCCTCGGGGTGACCCAGGACTAGATGGAGGGACGTCCAGCTGGGAGGAGGCCTCGGGGAGACCCAGGACTAGGTGGAGGGCGTCCAGGCATGGGAGGATCCCCGGGGAAACCGGACTAGGTGTGAGGGAGGTCCCAGCTGGGAGGAGGGCCTCGTGGGACGCCCAGGGACTAGGTGGAGGAACGTCCAGCTGGGAGGAGGCCTCGTGGAAGACCCAGGACTAGGTGGAGGGATTATATCTCCAACCTGGCCTGGGAACGCCTCGGGACCCCCCAGTCGGAGCTGGTTGATGTGGCTTGTTACAGGGACGTTTGGGGTCCCCTGCTGGAGCTGCTGCCCCCCAGGACCAGACCCGGGACAGAGATGGATAGATGGATGGAGTGGATCGCTGGAGCTTTTGTCTCAGGGAAACATTCAAATGAACTGCGGATCTTTGGAGGTCCTCCACCGCCCCCCAATCCTTGCACGCTCCTGCAGAAACTCTGCAGCTGAAAACTTTCTCAACACCAGTTTCGTCGTTACCGGCTGTTGACGCATTGTTTCCGAGTTAGCTCCAATTAGCATCGTGTCCTCCAGCCCTCGTCCAGCCTAAACCTCTGGTTCTGTGCTCGTTACGTGTCTTTCACGCCTGACGCACAGCGGCTTCTTTGGATTTAGCGGCTGCTCTGTTGTGTCTTGCATCATTTAGATGCAATTTCTCCTCATTTCCTTTTCACCTTGCATTATTTTTCATCTTATTTGCTCCCTATGGCTATTATGTCATCGTTTCAGTTATTCCCGTCTGCAGTTTTGTTTGTTGTTGTCTTGCCGGAGTAATTCCGTGCTGAGGCGAGGTGATGTAGCCGACGTGTTGTTGTCATTTTCCCGCTTTAATGAACGCTGAAGCCAGGGATTGGCTTTTCGCCAGAATCTTTCCATTCTCATGATTGACTTTCAGAACCGGAGCTTATCTGAGAAATCAATGGAGTCAACTGAAGCTTTTGTTCTGCAAGAGCTCCAAACAAATCAAGTTGTCCGCTGAAAAAGTAAAATGGACATTTGTTCCGTTTCATCTGTGGCCCTAATGAGTCGTCACGCTCGGCAGCTCGGGGCTTCTGGCGTTTCCAGACTCTCTTTGTGAGCAACACCCGGATTTTTTTTTGGCCTATAAAGATGCAGGAAAACTGTAAGAAGACAAAGAAAATGTACGTCTTTAACTTTAAAGGCCTCGCTCGTGTCCTTTTCCTCTTCCTGCCAGAAGAGAAAAGACGATCTCAAAGGCCCGTCTCGGTAATGAGCGCGCCCCGAGGGAGTTGGAGTACAAGCTCTGGCATATTTCTGAGTAAACGCTGAATGCACTATCATCCTAACAGGGAACCTTAATGGATGAGGCGGCGACGTGAAGCGGACAGGTAATCAATCTGTCACTCACTCGATGAATTAACATCCCGTGTGCGATTAGAGCCGGCTGTCTCTCCGCCGTGTTAATTTGACGAACGGTTACAAAGGCTGCATGTCTACATCTGCTTTCTTTCTTTTCATTCAGTCAGTTCTTCTTCAACTGCACTCCTTCGCTGGTTGTTTTTTTTTTCTCATTTCTCTTCTGCTCCTTTCTCTGTTTTCTCTCCTTTTATTTCCCCTTCTCCAGTCACTTTAGTTTGTCTGTTCCAAACTTTGGTCCGTATTAAGATATTTGATGAACAGCTGAACAGCTTTTCATGAACTTTGCTCTCCAGACGATCAATTTTAATGTTACAGTTGACCATTATACCAACCAAACAAGCAAAAATGGATTAATCCAGAAAGTACTCTGAAGATTAAATGGATGTAAATAATCTGTAGCCTCCTTCTCTCTCCTCTCTTTTCCTGTCTACCTGTACGAGCAACTGTCCAATTAAAGGCAAACATGAAAACTGAACATTATATTTCAGTCAAATATTATAGTTGATAGTGTGAAGTGGAAAGTTAAGGTCCCAGAAACTGAAATTATTCAAGAGAGGATAAACCAGAAAGTCGTCCAAACCCTGCAAAGATATTGGTCATTTGTTTCTGCAGGGGATCCGAAGCAGTGGATAGTGGGAGTTGTAGTTCCAATGAGACAACCTGCCGGGGGGCCAAAGCTGCAGGTAAAGGGAGTTGTAGTTCCAATAGACAACCTGCGGGGGGACTGAAGCTGTGGGTAAAGGGAGTTGTAGTTCCAATGAGACAACCTGTAAGGGGACTGAAGCAGCGGGTAGTGGGAGTTATAGTTCCAATTAGACAACCTGTAGGGGGACTGAAGCAGCGGGTAGTGGGAGTTATAGTTCCAATTAGACAACCTGTAGGGGGAATGACGCTGTGGGTAGAGGGAGTTATAGTTCCAATGAGACAACCTGTAGGGGGACTGAAGTGGCGGATAGAGGGAGTTGTAGTTCCAATGAGACAACCTTTAGGGGGACTGAAACTGTGGGTAGAGGGAGTTGTAGTTCCAATGAGACAACCTGTAGGGGGACTGAATCGGCGGATAGAGGGAGTTGTAGTTCCAATGAGACAAGATCGTGGCGTCCGGTGACTTTCCCGTGAAGTGAAGATAATGACCCCTCCTGAAGAGTCCATCATGGTTTTTCTTAATCCTCCATGTCTTCTTGGCTACTGGCAACTGTGTGGAGGAGGGGAGGGCATCTGGCAGATGGACTCTCGGGCCGATTTGGGCCCAAGTGGTCGGACAGAGCAGGACCACGGCACCCTATGCACCCTATGCACCCTATGACCTTCTGACCTAATGACTTAACTGTTTACACTGAGCACAGTGTTACAAAACTACAACATGATTCTAAGTTTGTAATAAAGTGGAATATTCCTTTAAGTTGCTGTTGGGCAGCTGTGGAGAGAAAAAGAAAATCACGATGCTTTTTGAGCCGGTTTCATGTTGAGAAATCAGAGTCTTTTGTGGCCCGGCGTGTTCAGACAGAATGAAATATCAGCACCATCATCGCTGGCGTTTCCTTCTCGTCTTCCTGTTCTCACAGCTTCCAACAATCAGCTTCAATCACCCGTCTTACATTACTGTTGAGAATTTTAACAAATTGTGCATGTTTTAGATGATCGCCTAATCATTCCCTTTCATTTCTGTTGCACGTCTAACTCAATAACTTATCAGCTGAACACGGATTGGGTTTGACGTGGTTGCCTTGGCTATGCAGCTTCTTCTATCTTCTATTTGTCGGTTTCTCTTTCAGCTAAACATGTCTATGGCTACTTCCTGTCGCCTTCCCGGTTCTCGGGCCAGAGTCGCCTCTTTCTCATGAAGTGTATGTGCGCCTGCTCTACCCGGGCACTACGCACTATAGCTTTAACAGTTTGGTTATGTTCAGGCCCCAAAACTACCAGTTTTGGTAGAAAAGGGTGGTGATTCTTGTTAAATCACTACATTTGTTACGTTACATTAACTACAGCTACACATGTCATGCAGAACGTGAAGTAGCTCCGTTTGTTGATGGTAATCCTCGTGTTGTCCTCAGGTTGTCTTCATATTGTCTTCATGTTGCCCTCAAGTTGTCCTCATGTTGTCCTCATGGTCTGATGGTGTCCTCGATGTTTGTTCCGTAATGTTTGTCATGTCATGTGATCGTCAGTTGGCCTCTAGCGTTGTCTCATGTTTTTCATGGTGTCTTCAGTTGATTCCTCATGGCTTTCCGCATGTTTGTTCCTCATGTGTCTTCATGTTGTCTCATGTTCCCTTCATGTTGTCTTCATGTTGTCTCTCATGTTGTCTTATGTTGTCCCCATGTTGTCTCTCATGTGTCCCATTTTGCTTCATGTTGTCTCATGTTCCCTCATGTCGTCCTCATATTGCTCATGTTGCCATGTTGTCTGTATAACCTTTTGTTGTTTTCCCGTCAAATGGAAAATCCACACTTGTGTTTGCTTTTTATCTATGTTATTTTCAATTTGATGACAGGAGCACTAACAATGCTTTAACCCTATGTTGTCCTCATGTTGTCCCATGTTGTCCTGCATGTTGCCTCAGGTTGTCCTCAGTTTCCTTATCAATGGTTTTTTAATTCCCCAAATTAACATGATTGATTCCACGCTCTTGCAAGTACAAATCTCTCTTTCATTAATTTTGGGTCTTATTATTTTATAGCTTGTAAACACATGGAAGTGTTGTTGAATAGTGTTGGATGAGTAAGTTGACATATTCCAGTCTGTGATTATCATCACATCATTCCTTTAATCTTAGTCTAAATAATTCTAATTTCTGTCTTTCTAACTCAAACATAGGTATAATTTACTATAAATGAGCTTTATTGACCATAAATTCCAGAAGATAACTGTAAAAATAAATTTATTAGTTAGTAAGGTCAGTAGTGTTGAACGTCAAAAAGGACAATATTGAAAAAAGCGTCAAAAGTGAGAAAAAGAAGAGGGTAAAAACATCGATAAAAAGCCTCAACGAAAGTGTTGATTTTCAATTCTGACGGGAGACCACGGCGGGTCAAAAATGTCCCTATTGAATAGGGGTTTTATTTTGTTAAGTTTTTTTTTTTTTTTTTTTTAACTCAAATATCAGGTGTAATTCTATATAAATGTATAGAATACTAATTCTACTGATGCTAATTCCTGTCACCTTCCCGATTCTCCGGCCCTCGTTCTCCTTCAGATTATTCAGCGGGAGTCCGGAGAAACCGGAGCCCAGCCTGTCGTCTGCATGGATGCACAGATCCACCTTAAAGTGGGGGGCCTCAGGAAATTTACATGACGACTTTGTCCAATTATTCTCCCTGGCAATATGAACAGTGTGAGCGTCACGCATGGTCAGCCCAGCGGTGTCAGGCCACACTCTTCCCCCCCCACTTCCTCTCTCTCTCTCTCTCTCTCTCTCTCTCTGTCAGATACGGAGCTTCTCTAAAGGCCAAACAGGTTTTCGGCCTCCAAGGACACGACGATGACGCTGTCAGCTACTGTCACGCTGCACAATGTGATATTCAGAGTCTAGAAAACGTGGAACTTTTCCCCTCCTGCAGTCCACAGCGTTGAATACACTGTGCACACAACATGGCCAAATGTATGAAGACACGTGTGTGATACCTAATCAATCTTAATCTCATTAATCTGACGGTCAGGTTTCTCGGGACTAAAACTACGAGCCCTATGTTGTCCACAGCTGTGTCTCATTTTGAAATACACTGTGAAAAATGGCTGTGAAATCTCCAGTTATTTTGAAAAGACAAAACACAGTAGTCTAAGTATTACAGTAGGAATCACAGTTGTGTAAGTATTACAGTAAAAAAAAAAACACACACACACAATATAACCACTATACTATATAGCCGACAATAAAAATATCAATCAACTTTGTCAAAAAACATCCAAAAAGCACCCGTAACATTGAAAAAGTGACACAAATGTTGTAAAAAGCGACAACAATGTTGGAAAAAGAGTGACCTAACTTTTTTTTTTTCATGGTCTGCTGGAAGACAACACACGGGTTAATTCCCCAAAATAACATGATTGATTCCAACGCTCTTTGCCAAGTACAAATCTCTACTTTCATTAATTTTGGGTCTTATTCTATTTTATAGCATTGTAAAACAAAGTGAAGTGTTGTTGAAATAGTATTGAGTAAAAGTTGACATATTCCAGTCTGTGATTATCATCAACATCCATTCCTTTAATTTTAGTCTCAATAATTCCTAATTTCTGCTTTTCTAACTCAAACATTAGGGATAATTTCCTATAAATGAGGTTTATTGACCATAAATTCCAAAAATAACTGTAAAACTAAAGTTAATAAGTTAGTGTTAACGTAGTGTTAAAAACGTCAAACAGTGACAAACATTGAAAAAAAGCGTCAAGTGTTGAAAAAAGGGACAAAAATGTAAGAAGAGGTTAAATACCATTAAAAAGCATCAACATAAGTGGTTGATTTTTCAGTTTTGACGGGAAGACGACACGAGGACCCCCTTGAAGACGAGATGCTACATCTCAAGGGATTATTCCTAAACAAAAAGAATTTCAAATATTCAACAACGTTAATGAATATGGTAAATTGTCCTCATGTCGTGCATGTGTCATTCTCCCAGAAAAGGTGAAAATCTTAATGATGAAAATCCCAAAACGTCTCCCAGGGATATGGTTTGGAGAAACTTCTCCTATGAAGCTGATGTGAACCTGAAAGAAAACCCCAAACTGAGATCTGTGTCCGCGTTGTCACGTGACTGTCTCTGGGCGGGGGGGGGGCTGATGGAGCGGCT
>NW_022605602.1:226048-227886 GCF_008692095.1 Etheostoma spectabile | reverse complement strand
CACTGGTCTGGACCACCGACTCCCCTGAAGTCCTCCTCCGCCGACCCCGCGACCCGTAGCGACCTGCTGCACACTGAGTCAGGGGTTAAAAGCATGGCACGACACTCCCATCAGGATGTGGAGTGTAGGAGACGTTTCCATGGTGATGGTGGATGCCGGATCGATGCCGTCCACTGCCAGGCTCATCGACAGGCAGCACGCTGCGGCGGAGCGGGGGCCCCCGCTGGGTCCAAAGCCCGCAGGAGCCACATGTTTCCCATCAGCGCCTTCAGTGAGCGAGGTCTACGGCCGCTGACCGCTCACCAGAGATGGACCAACGTATCTCTGAGAAGGAAAATGTCAATAAAAAAAAACGAGTAAAAACGTACCTCTGATTCATAGTTTAATAACTTTTGAACCATACGAGCGATTTTTTTTTTATCACTGCCACACAAATATTACAATACCCAGTGTGTCATAAAAACAATGAGTTATATCTTGCTGTAGACAACAGGGTTGATGAAGCTTTTATATAAAATAAATCAGACGGAAATTAAACTGTAAAAATGGCCTCAGGGCCCAGAGGGTTAAAGCGAATGATCTACCAATGGAAGAAGAACACGGAACAGGAAACATCGATAATGCAGGATTTAACCCTTGTGTTGTCGTCCCAGGTCCAAAAAGAGACATTTTTGTCCCTTTTTCAGACTTTTTTTTTTACTTTCCACTACCACCACCTTACTAGTTTTACTACTTGTTGGAATTCGTGGTCAGTAACCCTCATTTATATAGAATTATACCTAATATTAGAGTTAAAAAAGCAGAAATTATGAATTATTTTGACTAATACTTAAGATCAGAGGAATGAAAGTGATCAGTTGTATTTATAAAGAGCGTTGGAAGGAATCCAATCCATTTTTAGTGGTAATTTGGTTAAAAAGAAAATCATATTTCAGATATAGAATATTTATAAAGGGTCAGATTTGACCCGAGGACACAGGAGGGTTAATATTATATATTTTTTAAATGTATAGGTTTTGTTCTATGGTCGCGTTTTTTCCTCCTTTCCTTCATTTGGTTGTATGTGTTCTGCTTCATTTTTCTGATGGATATATGTGTGTTACATGTTCTGAAAAACTAATAAACTGTCGAAAAGAAGGTCTTTCTCGTCTTGCGTGTGTGGTGTTTGAGCCCTCAACGTCTTTCTCCAGGCACAGATCTGGAAAGATCTGGTTTTTTACTCAGCGTGGTGGTTCATCTCCAGGTGCGCTCTACTGTCTGCTGTCTCCTTGACTCCGACTCAGACCGTTATGGCTCCTTAATCCTCATATTTCTAAAATGAATCAAACAAATCTCCCATGGAGGTGGGAATATTGCAGCTATTTCTACCACACGTCCATCCAACATATCAAATCATGTGTTATTAGGACACATTTGAGTCAGTTAAACAGTGAAATATTAACAGTGACACGTAGACGGTAACCTCCCCCACCCCCCTGGATTTACACCTAAATAAAAGTGGGAACAGATTGAGCTGCTTGAAGCACTAAATGTGACAGGTGTGTTATATCTGGAGGTGTTTCTGTGCTCGTGTGAGATTCGGACTCATTTTTAGAAAAGTCGTGAGACAACGGTTGCAACGAGCGCCGTCCGCTGGCGCGACACCGCCTGGTCTCACGCCGTCGGTGACCCGGTCCCGATATTTAATCAGCTGATTCGTGTACAGGTCACGGCAATGGCCTTATTTTCGTGTGTGGATTACGAATTTTGAAGTAATGTAATGCTGTTTCGTGATCACGGAATGACCACGCTAGCAAATGGTATTAAAAAGGTGAAAATGGTGGCTGGGTCGCGTGGGG
>NW_022605602.1:221550-226023 GCF_008692095.1 Etheostoma spectabile | reverse complement strand
TTAATCACTTTCGGTTTCGTTAAAATCCTGACGTTTTCGGCTTTACTGGCTTTGCGGGTCTTTCTAGCCTCTACAGGGGTTTTTCTATCAGCCTGGAACTTCAGTCCTCTTTGGGCTTTAAATCCTAACTGTGATACAAGATTGGTCCACTTTATGTCCATAATTCATCACGTTTTGGCTCTTTCTGCCGCTGGCTCGCTCCTCCTTCTTCTCTCCTGTCCTGTCCTGTGTATTTTTCAGGAATACATGCCCATATATGGAGATAAAGGCACCCCTCTTGTATGGAAGGCCAGAGGGGACAAAAATGGCCTATAGACTCTATGGAAGGCCAAATGGTGCACTATTTAGACACATATCTGCTTGTATAACATTGCGTGTGGGTTAATATCAATAAATATGCATTATATGTTATTTTGGCATACGGAAATGTCTGAGAGCAAAACGTCTTGACTTTTTTGGAAATAATGCATGTATTTTGTCAACTGTATAAGTATATGATTATTTCTTCACAGTGTGACTCCCAAGACATAATGAGAAGTGTTTTAGAGGTTTTACTGATATGTTCGTGATATCAAGACATATCTGGAAGATTCATTCATTTATTTATTTATTTATTTATGTATTTATTTATTTATCTTTAAGGCCCTACAACCATTTAACATGCAAGGACCTCAACTGCAACCCAAATATTCCAATAACCCAGTTTGTCCTAAAACAATGATGTTCATATCTTGACTGAGACAACAGGGTTGATGAAGCTTTTATAAAATAAATCAACGAAGCGGATTAAATTAAACTGCTAAGCAAAATGTGCAGAATACCTGTTGTCTCCAGTCAAGAAGAACATGTTTTGGTCCTTTTTCATGACTCTTGGTTATTATTCTTCCCCTTCTTTTTTTCCTTTTTTTCTTCCCTTTTCTTTATCCTTTTTTCTTATTTATTAGTTAGGCGACGGGATAAAGGAACGACTCCATGGTATGAGGGGAAAATGATAATGCAGGATTTAACCCTGTGTTTAGTCCAGGTCCAAAAAAGAGACATTTTTGTCCTTTTCAGACTTTTTTTTTTACTTTCCATACCACCACCTTACTAGTTGTACTACTGTTGGAATTCGTGGTCAGAACCCTATTTATATGAATTATACCTAATATTAGAGTTAAAAAACAGCAGAAGTATGAATTATTGACTAATACTTAAGATCAGAGGAATGAAAGTGATCAGTTGTATTTATAAAGAGCGTTGGAAGGAATCCAATCCATTTTTAGTGGTAATTTGGTTAAAAAGAAACTCATATTTCAGATATAGAATATTTTATAAAGGGGTCAGATTTGACCCGAGGACAACAGGAGGGTTAATTATATATATATTTTTATAAATGTATAGTTTTGTTTTTTTCTATGGTCGCGTTTTGTCCTCCTTTCCTTCTATTTGGTTGTATGTGTTCTGCTTCATTTTTCTGATGGATATATGTGTGTTTACATGTTCTGAAAAACTAATAAACTGTCGAAAAGAAGGTCTTTCTCGTCTTGCGGTGTGGTGTTTTGAGCCCTCAACGTCTTCTTCCAGGCACAGATCTGGACAGATCTGGTTTTTACTCAGCGCTGGTGGTTCATCTCCAGGTGCTCGCTCTACTGTCTGCTGTCTCCTTGACTCCGACTCAGACGTTATTGCATCCTTAATCCTCATATTTCTAAAATGAATCAAACAAATCTCCCATGGAGGTGGGAATATTGCAGCTATTTCTACCACACGTCCATCCAACATATCAAATCATGTGTTATTAGGACACATTTGAGTCAGTTAAACAGTGAAATATTAACAGTGACACGTAGACGGTAACCTCCCCCCCCACCCCCCTGGATTTACACCTAAATAAAAGTGGGAACAGATTGAGCTGCTTGAAGCACTAAATGTGACAGGTGTGTTATATCTGGAGGTGTTTCTGTGCTCGTGTGAGATTCGGACTCATTTTTAGAAAAAGTCGTGAGGAAACGGTTGCAACGAGCGCGTCGCTGGCGCGACACCGCCTGGTCTCACGCCGTCGGTGACCACGGTCCGATATTTAATCAGATGATTCGTGTACAGGTCACGGCAATGGCCTTATTTCGTGTGTGGATTACGAATTTGAAGTAATGTAATGCTGTTTCGTGTCACGGAATGACCACGCTAGCAAATGGGATTAAAAAGGTGAAAATGGGTGTGTCGGGTGGGTGGGGGGGTGGGGGGGGGGGGTGGATGGCCAACAAAACAACGTGACCTGTATACAAAATCAATGAATCTAAAGATAAATGACCTTGCCACGGAACTGGCGTGAGACCGGGTTGACAACAACAACAGCTGATAATGTCTGACTGGATGGATTCGTTAGAGACGCACTGCCCCACAAAACAGGACCAACCGCATGTCTGTCGTTTTCTTTAAACAAACAACAACAACACAACGTGTTAGCCATGATATTTCGAGATGGCCCAGCCGCCAGTACAACGCTGACGTGAGCGTCCAAACACTCCCTTGGGATCTCACCTTTCCCTGTGCAGCAGTGTCCACCGGGCTCAGCGTCTCCAATCTATCTATCTTTTGTCTGCTGGTAAAAAAAAAACATAAAAAGTAAGAAAAGCTCCTGGAGGACATTAAACTCCGTTATTACAATAGAGAGGGATTTAATTGTCCTCCCGCAATTACCTCGCCTACCCAGAGGCTTTGTCACCGGGAATGATTGGCTCTAATATTAACCCAAATGCATTAATCAGCCGGTGCAGGTTTGTAGCGTGCCGGTATAATCACACGTGGCAATTAAGTATTAGGTACGTTCCGCCTGTCAGGCGGGCGGAGTGACGGAGCGCGGCCGGTCAGTTCTCCGACCGGCGCCGATCGGGGTATGTTGTCAACTGAGAGAGATAAGCACCAACCGCTGACTACACACTCACCGGTTGAGTTTAGTCCAAACATGCAAATACTGTAAGGCAGCGAGAAACCAGAAGACCCCACCCCCCCATCGGGCTCCTGAATGGAGGTCAGGTCGCGCCCGTTGTTTTTTCCTTTTTCACGTTAGTAATGAGCTCTGAGCAGAACAGCTGGAGAGGAAAAGAATTGAAATCACTGCACCGTCCAGGCAGATGTCACTGTCTCCGGGACTTTGTTCAGTTTACAGTTGGTTTCTGGGTTTTTATTTGAAACTCAGGGGGGGGGGGTGGATGGCTCAAACAAAACAAATCGTGACCTGTACACAAATCAATGAATCTAAATAACATGACCATGCCACGGACTGGCGTGAGACCGGGTTGCACAACAACAGCTGATAATGTCTGACTGGATGATTCTGTTAGAGACGCACTGCCCCAAAACAGGACCAACCGCATGCTGTCGTATTTCTTTAAAACAACAACAACAACCAATCCGTGTTATTGCCATTAATATTTCGGTATTGCCCAGCCGCCGTACAACCGCTGACGTGAGCGTCCAATCACTCTCCCTGGTGAATCTCACCTTCTTCCCTGCCAGCAGTGTCCACGCGGGCTCCCGTCCAATCATCTATCTTTTGTCTGCTTGGTAAAAAAAAAAAATAATAAAGTAAGAAAAGCCTCCTGGAGGACATTAAACTCCGTTATTACAATATGAGGGATTATAATTGTCCTCCCGCAATTACCTCGCCTCCTCCAGAGGCTTTGTCACCGGGAATGATTGGCCTCTAATATTAACCCAAATGCATTTAATCAGCCGGTGCAGGTTCCTCGTGCCGTATAATCACACTGGCAATTAAGAATGTATTACGTCTCCGCCTGTCAGGCCGGGCGGAGCTGACGGAGCGCCGGCCGGTCAGCTCCGACCGGCCCGATCGGGGTTAGTGTCACTGAGAGAGAAAGCACCACCGCTGGACTCACACTCACACGTGTGTTTAGTCAAACATGCAAATGTACTGTAAGGTCAGCCGAGAACCAGAAGACCCCACCCCCCCCCGGGCTCCTGAATGGAGGTCAGGCTGCGCCACGTTGTCACGTTAAATGAGGCTCTGAGCAGAAACAGCTGAGAGGAAAATGAAATCCACCTGAACGTCCTGCAGATGTCCTGTCTCCGGGACTTTGTTCAGTTTACAGTTGGTTTCTGGGTTTTTTATTCTGAAACTACAATTTTATTCAGATTTTCAACCTATTGCAATATTCTACAATATACTGCGATTTAAAACCTTATTTCCATTTCATCTAAAAAGAAACATTTCTCTGTTTGTTCATCTTCAATGTTACTGCTGGAAAATGGGACAATTTGTTAACGATGTTTATCAATGTTTTTAACTTTTTCTTATGTTTGTGTCCCATTTTTGTCACTTTTATTTAATGTTTTTAACACTACGTAACACTTACTTATTAACTTTACTTTTACAGTTATTTCTGGAATTTATGGTCAATAAAGCTCATTTTTAGTAAATTATACCTAATGTTTGAGTTAGAAAAGCAGAAATTAGGAATTATTGAGACT
>NW_022605602.1:220562-220796 GCF_008692095.1 Etheostoma spectabile | reverse complement strand
TCCATGTTGGCATTCAGGTTGTCCCCCAGGACAACATGAGGGCAACATGAAGACAACATGAGGACAACATGAAGACAACATGGGGAAAACATGAGGACAAGATGGGGACAACATGAGGGCAACATGAAGACAACATGAGAACAACATGAGGACAACATGAAGAAAACATGAGGACAAGATGGGGACAACATGAAGACACCATGAGGACACCATGAGGACAACATGAGGACAACA
>NW_022605602.1:208827-220552 GCF_008692095.1 Etheostoma spectabile | reverse complement strand
ATGAAGACACCATGAGGACAACATGAGGACAACATGAGGACACCATGAGAACACCATGAGGACAATATGAGGACAACATGAGGACAACATGAGGACAACATGGCTACCTGTTCTGGGATTCTGAAATGTATTAAGGCTGCAGACAGAAAGAGGAAGACAGACAATTGGGTAATCTACTCCAAGGGATTTGTCTCTCGGAACTTGGTTTATATCTTGTCTCCAGGACAATTTATGTTTAAGCACCTTATAGTCCAACGGATCTTCCTTCCTAACAAAGAGGCTTGGGGCAGAATTAAAGCCCAATAATCTCTATATGTATTTGGTCCACAGGAATCCCACCAATCGTCCCAAAACGTCCCAGTTAGAGAGGAGACATGTGCTTCAAAAATCTTTACAATCATTCCTGAACCCACCGAGCCGACCTGCCTTGTTGCACCCTCCACATGTTCTTTAAAACTTAATTTTAAACCATATTTGACCCCTTTAAAAAAATGTCCATATCTGAAAAATGGAACAAAGAATGGATTAGACTCCATGTTAGCCGTTTTCAGCGTGTAACCTGCAACCTCACAGCCGTAGCGAAGGGATTTGGAGAAGGACGACACAGAGACATTCAGAACGGGAAATGTGCTTGTGTTACTCCAGACTCCCTGAGACCAGACAGGACCACGTAGAAGGTCCATTAACTCGTCAAGATCAAGTGGTTTTTGTATTTCTTGGGGGGTCGATCTGCTCCCTGCACCCCTCTAGCCTTTCCACTTTCTAAGTAACACTTCCCTGTTTCTCCCTCTTACTTTGTTATTTCCACTTTGACTTCTCTGTCAGTGTAGTCAGCCGATCGTAGCTCCGGTCCTTCCAGTGCTTTCTGCTTTCACACCACATGCAAGACTGTGACACTGTTCACAACTGGGCCGTTATCTTAAATTGAGAGAACTACCCAGCATGCACTGCACTAACTACCAACCAGGCATCGGGGTCAAAGTTTCCTTTAAGTTGAACTTTGACTCTCAGATGCGCAGATGTGCGAGTCAAATGGCATCACTGAGAAAAGGGGGGGGGGAGTAACAGGAGGAAACCTTATGTTTGACCACCAAGGTCTATATAAAAGAGACTTCAGATCCAGTATTAGGGACCACTAAGGTCTATATAAAGAGACCTCAGATACAGTATTAGGGACCACTAAGGTCTATATAAAGAGACTTCAGGACGTATGCGGGACCACTAAGGTTATATAAAAGGAGACGTTCAGCTACAGTATTAGGGACCACTAAGGTTATTATAAAGGACTTCAACATGTATTAGGAGAGCACACTAGGTATATAAAGGACTTCAGTAAACAGTATATAGGGACATAAGGTCTATATAAAAGAGACTTAATCAGTTAGGGACCACTAAGGTCCTATATAAAGAGGACCTTTCATGATACCTTTTTAGTTTTCGGACGAAGCCACAGAGGGGGGATTTAACCTTAGGGTCATTATATAAGGTGGCCACAGGAGGAGCGAGGAAAGCAGGAATGAGACTTCAGAAACAGAGTAGGGTACCCTAACGGTCTATATAAAGAGACTTCAGATACAGTATTAGGGGACCACTAAATCCTGTATAAAAGCATCCAAAAAGCAGCGTGTCATAGGTCCTTTAAATGAAATGAGCTGTTTTGACCATAGAGACGTCCACAACACAGGACCTTCTTCCCGTATTTTTATTTTGACCCCTGCCCTCAAGACACATCTGACCAATCAGCAGAGGGAACGTTCTTGCCTGGTTTGTAGTGACGCACTTTTCACATATCTCCAATTGTTTGTGAATGTCATGTCGGAAAATGTAAGTTGTGAGTTGTCGTGTCCTCCACAGCCCAGCGTAAAGGTTTGGTTTCAGAAGTGGAGGGGACACAATGAAAATGAAAAACACAACATATTCTCATTTTTTACAGTAAAAACTACAGGCAACTCAGTAAGTACTGTGCTGTAAGTACTGCTCCTTAGTATCTACGCTACTCCACGCTGCTCTTTGGAGAGGACGTCTCAAACAGAATGAAGATGAAGATCTATCTACAGTATCTATCTACCTCACACACATCAGAGACTGTGTGTTCTTGCTCATTTGCTGTGAGACAGTCAGTGGTCAGGTTGCTTTAATGTGCAGCTGGCTCTCTGCAGGAAGTCTTCACTATTAACCTCGATTTGTCTCTGCTTCTCGTGTGTCAGAGCTCTAAAACGTTTGCTTCTGTTAGTACAGTCTCTCAGTTTCTGAGTCTGCGTTTGTCCCCATGCAGCGGCCTGATTAAAGAAGGAGAAAGTCTGAATAAAGCAGGAGAAAATCTGAATAAAGCAGGAGAAAGTCTGAATAAAGCAGGAGAAAATCTGAATAAAGCAGGATGAAGTCAGAGTAAAGCAGGATAAAGTCAGAGTAAAGCAGGAGAAAGTCTGAATAAAGCAGGATGAAGTCAGAGTAAAGCAGGAGAACGTCTGAATAAAGCAGGAGAAAGTCTGAGTAAAGCAGGAGAAAGTCTGAGTAAAGCTGGAGAAAGTCTGAATAAAGCAGAAGGAAGTCTGAATAAAGCAGGAGAACGTCTGAATAAAGCAGGAGAACGTCTGAATAAAGCAGGAGAAAGTCTGAATAAAGCAGGAGAAAGTCAGATTAAAGCAGAAGAAAGTCTGAATAAAGCAGAAGAACATCAGAAGATAGTAGAAGAAAGTCTGAATAAAGCTGGAGAAAGATTGAATAAAGCAGGAGAAAGTCAGAATAAAGCAGAAGAACATCAGAATATAGTAGAAGAAAGTCTGAATAAAGCAGGAGAAAGTCCTGTTTAACCCACATAAACATAGATTTCCCACTCAAGGCCCAGTATTTTTTTGCCAATAAAGGCCTAATCATACAAGAGCACACATAAACATGAGTGCACGAGGGCCCGGCTTGTACCACAGAAGAAGAAGACCCTCATTGGCCGACTGTGTCTGCAGCTGATGGACGAATGGCTCCCATTAGAAACCCACCGGGGCCCATCGGACGACTGGAGTCAATATCAGGAGAAAAGGTGGTTTTTAATGCACGCTGGTGGATCAATGGCCCCCAGCGACGGATGTTTCTCTTCATTAGAACGTAACATTTGACGGCAACACCAAGAATCACGAACTATTTTGATGATCGATTCATCGGAAAAACATTTTTCATGCGGAAATTGCAGAAAATGCTGTTTTCAGCCCCTCAGATGTGGAGGTTTCTTGCTGTTTTCTCTTTTAAATCATATTCAATAATATCTTAGTTTTTTGGACTGACAAATCAAGACATTTAACCCTTGTGTTGTCCTCCAGGGTCAAATTGACAAGTGTTTTACATCAGAAATATGGATTTCTCTAAACTAAATTGCCCAAAAATAACATGGATGGTTCCATACAACGTTCTTCAGGGAACATTAATTATTACTTTCATTGAATTTTTGGGATGTTTTGTTTAATCTTATAGCATTTGAATTGTTATTATTTTTTTTTTTAATGGTTTCCAAACCAGTATCTGGACTAAACTTCGACATCTACCCTTCTGAGATCCACTCAGCATCCTCTGATCTCAACTATTAGCCAAAATAATTCCTAATTGCTGCCTTTTTAACTAAAAACGTGTGTATAATTTGATATAAGTGAGGTTTGTTGACCATGAATTCCAAGAATAAGTGTAAAACCTGTTAATAAACCAGCTCAGGTTTTCAAAAAAGCGCCAAAAGCTGGAAAAAGTGCAAAAGCAAAGGAAAAAGTGAGAAATAAATCAGAAAAAAAGACAAAAACATCGGAAAAGCACAACATTTTTTTTTTAAATTTTGACCTGGAAGTGCAAGTTCATGGTTAACGGGAAGACAACACGAGGGTTAAAAACATCAACTTGGGCTTTGAGAAACTGGGATGAATTGTTTTACAATTTCTTCCACATTTTATAGACGAAAAAACCCGTTCAGTTTAAAGATTTCGAAGGGCAGAAACCTTCCAGGAGATTAAAACCTTGTGTGTGTTCATCTGGTGAACTAGTCCGTGTTAGCAGCTCACTCATTCAATTAGCAGATTAGAAATCTGTTCTTCTTGCTTTCGGTTAACGAGGCTGCCATTTTGTTTACATGTGGAAGTTTTATTGAAGCGACTAAGCCGCCTCCTGTGTGGTCGAACTGCTCGCTGTTAATCACAGCAATGAGATATGCATAATTGGATATCTGACTTCCAGCGGCGTGCGAGTGCGTGTTCGCACGACATATTGATTTCCACTGTCTTTGTAATTAAAATGATTAGGCTTCAGCACAGAAACGCTCTGGCTCGTACTGGCTCTAATCATTGTTGTGTGTTGTGTTGTGGGAGGACGCTGTTCTCGCTCCAAATTGCACCGTTGGTCTCCGCTGGGTTTGAGATGTGACCTGGGACCTGCTGCTGGGATTTCTATTGGATCAGGGGCCTCACCTGCTGGCTGCCAGCGGGGGGGGGGGCGAAGATGAGAAGATGAAGAGGGAGAAGCAAAGAGGGTTAGAAATGTGGGTTTTTGAATCAACATTTTCATGTTTTCTCCGTGTTTTTAGCTGCAGTAGAAGAACTCATATCATATGTTCTTTTTAATTACCCAAAATAACATGACTGGTTCCAGGGCTGTAGTCGAGACCACGTTAGTCGAGTCCAAGACAAGTCCAAGACCAGGACTAGTAGAGTCCAAGTCAAGACCGAGTCCAAAGAGGTTTGAGTCCAAAGAGGTTTTAGTTCAAGACAAGACCGAGTCCAAAAAGGTTAGAGCCTGAGTCAAGTCAAGTCCAAGACCAGGACTTTTTGAGTCCAAGACAAGATCTAGTCCAAAAAGGTTTTAGTCCGAGTCAAGACCAAGTCCAAAGAGTTTCGAGTCTGAGTCAAGACCGAGTCCAGGACAGAAAAAAAAGGTCTTATGCATGACAGTATCAAGACAATCATTTTGGGTTTCACTTTCCCTCCAATAATATTATCAACATAATTAAGACACCTGGACTCGGTCCAGACCAGAAGCCCAGAAGTCATATCTGGCAAGACCAGTGGCCGAGACCGAGACAAGTCCAAGACCATAGAAAAACGGGCTTACGTCCAAGACCGGACTCGAGTACTACAGCCCTGCTTGATTCCACCCAACGCTCTTTGCCAAGTACAAATCTCTACTTTCATTAATTTTGGGTCTTATTCTATTTTATAGCATTGTAAAACAAAGTGAAGTGTTGTTGAAATAGTGTTGAGTAAAAGTTGACATATTCCAGTCTGTGATTATCATCAACATCCATTCCTTTAACTTTAGTCTCAATAATTCCTAATTTCTGCTTTTCTAACTCAAACATTAGGTATAATTTACTATAAATGAGGTTTATTGACCATAAATTCCAAAAATAACTGTAAACTTTTTCCCGAACTTTAGATACTTCGATTGACAAGCGGATGGAAACTTAGCTACTGACATTATTAGATCTTGGTAGAAGCATGCTGCATGCTGATTGGCTCCTTAGGTATTGGATGATGAGGCATTTTTAAATACATCTAGAAACAATTCATTGTATTAACTTTGGTACGCAGCCTTACAGCAGTCTACTAAAAACACAGCATCTTTTCACAAAATACTCCAGAGAACAGCTGTAAAATCTCACAAACTTCACAGTAGAAAACACACATTGATGTGCAGATGTTTTCTAGAAGATTCCTGGATCTCTGGACCAAAATGGGGTCCTTTCCTCTCCGGCTCACTTTAGTCTCGTATTAATCTCCTTCTGTCCCCTCCCTCGTCACGGTCCGTGGTGTTTCCGTATTAACGAACTCACCTTAACGAGGCCACTGGAGCGGCGTCTGATCCTGCGTGGCAGTCTCCGCTTCTGCTTTTCATTTTCTTTCCGTATCTCTTCTCTGTGAAGCGGAAAATGTGGGCTGCAGCGAGCCGAGAGCAGACGGCCATATCCTAATCAGTTGTGATAGTCGGGTAATTAATGGGATTTGTTAATTGGGTCTGTCCTCCCCGGGGGACGTTGCCTGTGAATATTCATGCATCGCTCAGCTCACCTTCCTCCCGCAGTCACTTGAACTCCCCGCTGCTTCAAAAAGCGCTAATTTTGTTTCCCGTCGCCGTCGTTTTTTATCTCCGCGAGACGACGACAACTCCGCCGTCGACTCTGCGAGGCAATCAGCACCTTCTAAATGTGTAATACTGCACCCCGTGGGCACGTAATTCCCACAATGCACCTCACTGTCAAGGAAGCCAAGGCCGCGGCCCGCGAACGCTACGGTCATAATTACGTTAGCGACATCATCGCAACTTCCAATCGGGTTTGTTTTCTCATCAAACAAGGCCTCCCCCTCTGGTTTCGCCTTGTCGAGGCTGACAGGTGGAGACCGGAGACACACACACACACACACACACACACACACAAACACACACACAGACACACACATATATAGGAGGAATCCTAAAACCAAGTCTTAACCCTCAAACAGCCCTTTAAAGTTGTGGGGTCCAGCAATTCATGGCCCCACAAAGCTGTCAGGACCCCGCAAGTATACTGAACTCTCGTTGTTTAGACCCCATGAATATAGTTTAAACGAGACAACACACACACATAGTGCGTCTCACTATCTTTGTGGGGACCCACCGTTGACATAATGCATTCCCTAACCCCTTATTCTAACATTAACACGTGTTGTCTTCACGTCAAATAGAAAGAAATTCCAAATTATTATCGCTTTTTCCAACATTTCTGTCACTTTTTATGATGTTGTAAGTGCTTTTCTTTGTGTTTTTGGAGTTTTTTCGAAGGTTTTTTTGATATTTTTAATGTTGACATTGTCAGCGCTTATTTCGATGACCCATTTTTTGTGATAAAAAAAACCTTGAAACGGCTCAAATTTGACCTGAGGACAACATGAGGGTTAACCATGTCATCTAAATGCCAAACCAGCCCTTTAAAGTCAACAGCCCTCTAAAGTTGGGGGGTCCAGCATTTTGGCCCCACAAAGCTGTCCGGACCCCAAAAGTATACTAGACTCCTGGTTTTTGGACCCCACGAACATAGCTGAACAAGACCACACACACACACACACACACACACACACACACACACCTTGTTAGGCTGTTTGCCAACACTACAGGTGTAGTCTAGTCAAACAGTGAGACAGTGTCCCCCAGTGAGGAGTCCTCAGGTGTTTGTTTGTCGCTGCATCACACAGAGGAAACATCTGGAAACAGCTTGTCCTGAACGTCCCAGAGGAGCTGAGGCTCAAGGTCTTCAACTACTCTGAAAAGAACCTCTGTCCAACTGTTAAAGCATTGGGGGGCAGGGGGATCAATCATGCTTTGGGGTTGCATTGCAGCCAGTGGCACAGGGAACATTTCACGAGTAGAAGGAAAAATTGATTCAATTTTTTAGCAAATTTTGGACGCTAACTTGATGTCATCTGTGGAAAAGCTGAAGTTAAAGAGAGGATGGCTTCTACAAATGGATAATGATCCTAAACACACCTCAAAATCCACGGTGGATTACTTCAAGAGGCGTAAACTGAAGGTTTTGCCATGGCCTTCACAATCTCCTGACCTCAACATAATGGAAAATCTATGGATAGACCTTAAAAGAGCAGAAATCTCAAAGAACTGGAAGACTTTTGGAGTAAGAATGGGCGAAGATAAAAGAATTAAAGACTCTTGGCTGCTACAAGAAGCGTTTCGGGGGGGGAGGGTGCCCAAACTTTTGCAGATGCCATTTTTCTGTTTTCTGTTATTTTGAAAGTGTAAATGATGGAAATAAAATCTAACTTTTTGTGACATATGATACAAATGTCTAATATGTCATTTGATGCTTTTTGGATATTTTTCCATCTTTTCTTGGCTTCTAATTGCACACTAATACAAATTTTTTACCTGGGGGGCCCAAACTTTTGAACCCCACTGTGCATCCACTAATGGAGAGATGTACAGAGTGCGGGGGATGGGGGGGTGGGGGGGCTGAGGCAAAAAAAATAAAACATATGGTTTTGTATGAAAAATGCACATCATATGTTTCTCAGTCTGATATTTATTTAACCCTTTTGTTGTCTTCCTGACAAAACTGAAAATCAACAAGCTTTTTATCTTTTTCCTACGTTTTTGTCCCTTTTTTCAACACTTTTGACGCTTTTTTCAATATTTGTCACTTTTTTGACGTTTTCAACACTACGTAACACTTACTTATTAACTGTACTTTTACAGTTATTTTTGGAATTTATGGTCGATAAACCTAATTTATAGGAAATTATACCTAATGTTTGAGTTAGAAAAGCAGGAATTAGGAATTATTGAGACTAAAATTAAAGGAATGGATTGTTGATATAATCACAGACTGGAATATGTCAACTTTTACTCAACACTATTTCAACAACACTTCAATATGTTTTACAATGCTAATAAAATAAGATACACCCAAATTAATGAAGTAGAGATTTGTACTTGGCAAGAGCGTTGGAATCAATCATGTTATTTTGGGGAATTAAAAAAAACTTGATATGGACAACATGTGGACAACTGAGGACAACATGAATACAACATGAAGACAACATGGAGACAACATGAAACACAGAGGACAACATGAGGCAACAAGGGAAGACAACATAGAGACAACATGAAGACCACATGAGAGGACAACATGAGACAACATAGGACAACATGAAGACAACATGAGGACAACATGAAGACAACATGAGGACAACATGAGGACAACATGAAGACAACATGAAGACAACATGAAGACAAAATGAGGTTTAAAGGTTTCTTTTATATTTTTTGGGGCATTTTCTGCCTTTATTGTTGACAGGACAGCTGAAGACATTAAAAGGGAGAGTGTGTGTGTGTGTGTGTGTGTGTGTGTGTGTGTGTGTGTGTGTGTGTGGGGGGGATTGCCCGCTGCGTTGCGGAATAAACCACTACGTAGGGGCGCCCGCTTTACCAACTGGGCTAACCGGGCGCCCACATTTATTCCATTTGTAAAGAAGAACACACATTTTTGTCTGTCTGTGATTCATGCTGGACACTGATAGGATGTAGGTGCGGTTGGCGTTACCATAGATACAGGTCACTCATTCTCCCCCCCCCCCCCCCCACCCCTGTAATTCCCAACCATGCTGTTGAGGTAAAGTCAGAGGGGTGGAGGAGATGTAACACCACCGTCTGTTCTGCTGCTGCAAAGTTTAGCAAACCGATCCTTCCATCCTCCTCATCCTCCTCATTCTCCTCTTCCACCTCCTACTCCACCTGCTCCTCCTCTTCCTCCTCTGGGCCACAGCCCGTCCTTGAGAACACAGCCCCCCCCCCTCCCTCCCTCCCTCCCTCCATTAGTGTCCTTGCTGTCATCAGTGTAGTGTTGCAAAAACATCAATTTAATCTCCTTCCTTCCTTCCTTCCTTCTTCCCTCCCTTCCTCCCTCTTTCCTTCCATCCTCCTTCCTTCCTCCCTCCTTCCTTCCCCCCTCCTTCCTTTCATCCTCCCTCCTCTCCCCCTCCTTCCCACCTCCACCCTCCTCCCTCCTTCTATCCTCCTTCCTTCCTTGCCAGTGCCCGTCCCTCTCTTTGTGTCCTTGCTGTCATCAGTGTAGTGTTGTCCTCCCCTCCTGTTCCGTCCCGGCCGCTATATCGGGACCTCGCTTCTTCGTCCCCTTTTCTAAAAGTGTCTCTGGCTCACACGGGGGGAGGGTGGGGGGGTGGGGTGTCCTCGCTGCCCTTGTCCCACCACACCAGGACAGCTGCTGTTAGCTCGGCAAGGAGAGAGGGAGGTGCATTCGTTTATATTTCTTATACAGGAAAGTATAAAAGTAACATTACATTACAATATCAGCAATAAAAACTGGTTTTGTGTTCAGGTTCCTGTTCTGCAGAAACATAAAACACTGAACGTGCATCTCACAGCTGATTGGCTGTTGCCGCGAGCAGTGAGAGCCCCACCCACCCAAACATTAGGTATAATTTCCTATACATGAGGTTTATTGACCATAAATTCCAAAAATAAGTGTAAAACTAAAGTTAATAAGTTAGTGTTACGTAGTGTTGAAAACGTCAAAAAAGTGACAAACATTGAAAAAAAGCATCAAAAGTGTTGAAAAAAGGGACAAAAACGTACGAAAAAGTAAAAAACATCGATAAAAAGAATCAACAAAAGTTTTGATTTTTAAGTTTGACGGGAAGACAACACAAGGGTTAATGTCAGAGAATGTCCTTAACCCCCGTGTTGTCTTCCCGTTGACCATGAACTTGTCCTTCCAGGTCAAAATTGAAAATGAACATATTTTTTGCTCTCCCAATGTTTGTCCCAACATGAGGGCAACATGAAGACAACATGAGGGCAACATGAAGACAACATGAGGGCGACATGAAGACAACATGAGGACAACATGAGGGCAACATGAGGACAACATGAAGACAACATGAGGACAACAGGAGCGCAACATGAGGGCAACATGAAGACAACATGAAGACAACATGAAGACAATAGATGCCAACAAGAAAAAAAGACCAACATAAGACAACATAAAAAAAGACCATTAGGGCACATGAGGGCATCATTAGGACACATGAGGACAACAGTTCGCACATGACACAATTGAAGACACATAAAGACAATTAGGAGAAACATGAGACACATGGAAGACACATGATGCCACATGAGGCAACATGAGTGCAAACATCAGAGGCAACATGAGACAACATGAAGGACCCAAGCCGCAACTGAGTCCCTGAGACAACAGGGTAGCTCAACATGATGGCAACAGAGGCAACATGGATGCAACCTGAGGACAACAGAGTAAACATGAGGCAACCTGGGCACCTGAGGACAACATGGGGACAACATGAGGACAACAATTTGGTCAATGTGACCCGAGGACAACCCGAGGGTTAATAATAGGACCTTGGGTTAGATATTGTATTTTGACAGTTTCCAGTGGTTTTGAGGATCAAAATGATGCCAGATGATTACAAAAGTCGCCTCCATCTCTGAACATTTTCATTCTCATTTTCTCAGAATTCATCGTCCGCTTCACAAAACTCTCAATTTACTTTTCACGCCGAGTGATTTGGAGCATCGAAGGAAACAAAGTCATCACAATCTCACCACGGCAGCCTGGAGAAGGAAAAGGAGAAAGGAGAAGGAGAAGCAGGAAGGAGAAGGAGAAGGAGAAGCAGGAAGGAGAAGGAGAATTCTCAGTTTTCTTATCTTTCTAGTTCCTTGCGGTGTGCGACAAACGGTTGCTTGACAGGATGATAAAAGGTACGAAAACTAATAATATCAGAGCAGGAACAAAAAAAAGCAACGAAGTGATTTGTAGTAGCATCGTATAGAGAAACTAGGAGTCATCACACAGCTGCATACCTGAGACAACGACACATTCTGAATAACATGGACATGACTCATGAGAAGGAAACATAAGAAAAAAAGGAAAGAGGATAGTCAACGCAGGAACGGAAGCATAAGAGAAGTAGACGTCAGGTAATGAGAAGTGATCTCCAGACAATCTAGAGACACAGGTAGTATAGCAGGTAGGATTAAGATTCATGAATGTGCATGGCAATCAGAGTTAGAGGTAGCTACACGTGAGACAAGCCACTGCAAGTAGAATGCAGCCAACAGTAATGAGAAGTTCGACGAAGGAAACACACTCGCAGTGATAGGACGGAGAATGTCGAGATCGCCGAATTGTCGGAGGGCTAAGGCACAGTAGGAGCAGAGGAGAGCAGGA
>NW_022605602.1:203640-208802 GCF_008692095.1 Etheostoma spectabile | reverse complement strand
AGGAGAAGGAGAAGCAGGAACGAGAAGGAGGAGCAGGAAGGAGAAGGAGAAGCAGGAAAGAGAAGGAGAAGGAGAAGCAGGAAGGAAGGAAGCAAACGAGGAAAAATCATCTCCAAAGAGAAGTCATTACATGAAATAGTCATGTCCTCAGCAGAGAAGAGTTATTACTTCATCCATGAACAAAGTATTTATAGACTCGTTTCAAGCCGCAGCGTTATTGGTCCTTTTGCTTTACATCTTAGTTTTTCTCAAATTTAACTTTGCTTTATTGGCGTGACACTTAAAGATATGTTAACATGAACCCAGAGTCTGGTAGGACCAGAAGTCTGGTAGGACCAGGCTAATGGACCAGAGTCTGGTAGGACCAGGCTAATAGACCAGAGTCTGGGGTAGGACCGGGCTGATGGACCAGAGTCTGGTAGGACCAGGCTAGCAGATCCCTGCAGCCACGTTCTAAAACATGATGGAAGAGTAGCAGCTCTTAGCTCGCACATAATCAGGTGTCCACTTACTTTTGGCCTTCCACTATAATGTGTCCTGCAGACCCAGGTCCTTTACTGAGTCCACCAACCTGACTGGGACTTACTTCTAAGAGTTTCTTCTGTTCGATTGCCACGCCGAGACGATGAATCTGCATCTAATTTCATGAGATTCTGCAGGGCTGTGGAGACGCTGTTGTCTCCTCCGGCACTGTAACAAAAGACTCGGGATATTTAATGCAAAGCGGCGTCCTCGTGCTTGACAAACCTGACATGACGGCAAAATGAGCCTTTTCCCGAAGCCTCGTCAGCCCGGCGGAGGTTTATACGAAACAAAACGGCGGCCTCGAAACAAACAGGATAATTATGGCCTCGGGGTGCCGAGCGTCCGTCTGTCTTCCTGCTGCTGCTTTTATTCCACAAACACTGAGCCGAGCAACTCCTCCGAGCCAGATACTAAGACTGTGACAGATGAGAATGAATGTTCTCTTGTGCACTTAAAAAAAAAAAAAAAAAAAAAAAGTGAGACAACAGAGGATTGGGAGTTATGTAACAGGCTTTAAACCATCAAGCAGAGGAGGAGGAGGAGGCGCCGCTACACATCTCCATTTTAATGAAGATTGTTGTTGTTGTTGTTGTTTTTAACCGTGTCCCACTTCCATACATTACGCTCACAATGTGTAATATTATCGGTAAAGGTTAGACAACGTGGTAATGCCGACGGCGCTCGGTTTCGGCAACAGAAAAGAAATGAATCAACTGCTTCTGCTCGTTTACAGGACCCAATGCGAGACGTTCAGAGAGGAATGTCTTACCCTGAGCCCTCATTTTGAGTCCCACGGCCCACTTCTTTCATGTGTTTTATATCAGAAATGTTAGATTTCTTTCAACCAAATTGCCCCAAAATAACATGGATGATTGCATACAACATTCTTCAGTTAAAATAATGATACTTTCATTGAATGTTTTGGGGTGTTTTATTTAATCTCATAGCATTTTAATTATTTTTTTTAATGGTTTCCAAACCAGTATCCGGACTAAACTTTGACGTCCACCCATCTGAGATCCACTCAACGTCCTCTGATCTTAACTATCAGTCAAAATAAATCATCATTTCTGCCTTTTTAACTAAAAACGTATGTGTAATTTGATGCAAATGAGGTTTGTGGACCATGAATTCTAAGAATAAGTGTAAAATCTGTCTTTTTTTTTTAAAAGTGCCAAAAGCTGGAAAAAAAATTACAAAAACATCGGAAAAGCACAATTTTTTTTTTTAATTTTGACCTGGAAGGACAAGTTCATGGTTAACGGGAAGACGACACGAGGGTTAAAATGTCAGAAAATTTGAGAAGAAGTGGGTTTTGTCAGAAAGTATTTCTTGATATTTTGGTTTTCTGAGCATCTGCAGAACCTTTTTCACCAACATCCACCACTATCCACCTTTGTTCCAGCTGCAAGCAGCTCTGTCACGTCTGTTCACTGAGCTTTTTATGAGTCCCCCCCCCAAAAAAACTATCATTTTTTCTCTTCATGCTGGTTTAAATTTTTAAAAAGGACATTTTAGGCCTTTATTTGGGGAGCCGGCCTGTGTTCCCACATTTGTAAGATTGGTTTTCCACTGAAAATTAAGCCCTGTGTTTGCACAGTTCCCATATTTCTAAGATGTTTTTCCTCAAAATGAGGCCTCATGGTCCCAGATTTCCTTTTTTTTTTTATTAGTTTGCATCGGACGTTATGCCCCTTTCTCCCAATTTGTGCTTAGGGCTTAACACTAACACTAATGTTAAGACAAATCTTAGAAACGTGGGACCATGGGGCCGAGGGGCCATACGACAGGTGAGTCTGTTGGCAGGCGGGCAGCAAATTGGCACTGTGACAGACGGATGACAGGACGTTAAATAACAGGACGTCAGTAAACGTCCCAAAAGTACTCGACAAAATACACAGAGTGGCCTGCAGCAAAATACCAAGAGAGGGAAACTGGGGATGAGTGAGAGCTGAACCATTTAACTGCTGGAGTGATGAGCCAGGATCACACACACACACACACACACACACACACACACACACACACACACACACACACAGGACTAAACCCTTGTGCTGTCCTCGGGTCGAATTTGAACAGTTTACCAAAACTTTCTATATCAGAAAAGAATGTTGAAAAAAGTGATTAAATGTTTTTTAAAAAAACTGGGAAAAAAATCCTCAAAAAACATTTTTTTAAACGCTAAAAAAGTGACAAAAAAAATCAGAAAAAGCGACAAAAAAAACATCAAAGACATTGGGAGAAGCGACTAAGAAATTGTTACAAAATTGACTAAAAAATGATTTAAAAAATGTATAAAAAAAAGTGACACAAAAATAGGAATAAAATGTACAAAAACGTTGAGAAAAGTGCAGACAAACTGTCAAATTTCAACCCAGAAAAACCCAAAAGTTGCAGCTCAACGGGAAGACAACACGAGGGTTAACAGTATCTCAACACAGGTACTTATAATGTACTTATAAATGTACTTATAGTTACAACTGCTACACTGTTTTTACTTGATTGTTAAGGTACTTTGGAAGTTTGCAGTCCTTCTGCTAAATGTGGAGCACCTGATTCTAGCTTAAAAAAAAAAAGACATCTCGTTGAAATAATCCATGTGTTCTCAACAGTTTCCCTTGTTTTAATCCACAGATGAATCTCAGTAGGAAGACAGGAGATGATTGCAATGTAAAACACGATGCTTATTTCCAGGTTGACTCAGTTACACATACAGTATAATGCACATGCACTTGGAGGTTTACGCCTTGATGAAGAGGTCCAGGGTTCGAGTCCGACCTGTGGTAATGTCCTGCATGTCCCCCCCCCTTTCTCACCCAGCTGTCCTGTCCATTAAAGGCAGAAAAAGCCCCCGAAAAATTATCTTTAGAGACATTAAATGACGCTTGAATCTCAAAACAAGTTGATTTAATTGATGAAATGGAGTTTTTCTCATTCATTTTTTTACAGTGTATCCACAGAAGTCCTGAGAGTCGTGAGTGAGAAACGGGCGGATGAATTAAAGAGGAAGTACACGGACACGGACAGGCAGCTTACACTGTGTTTGCTTGCACTTAGTGCCTGAATGAATCATTTACTCGTATAATTTATTGACTGGCGGCTTTTGAATGTTGAATGACCGGGACAGAGCCTTTGGCAGCAGCCGAAATCCTCTGTGTGGGTTGAGAAGAACAAGGAGGCAGGAAAACAAGAAAAACAGGCGGCCATAAATAAAACAGCAGTAATCACACGCTGTCGTCACAAATCCCAGAACAAAGACGGGCGTCCGTCTTCCCCCGAAACCCAGCGGAGAAAACAACCGTCGCCCAGCAGGAAGCATGGCCAGATGCCTCAGACACACCTTGGCAGTTCCTGTAATTACCCTTTATCCTTCCACGGGATTCTGCTGCCACGCCAGTCGTTTCCTTCTGAGGATTTGAATTATTCATATTTCGTCCTGTCTGGGTAACCCCAAAAGAAATTGCTCTTGTTGTCTTTGGGTCAAATTTGACCGGTTTCTCAAATGTCTACAAATCTAGAAATATGGGTTTCAAAAAAAAAAAAATAAAAAAAAAAAAAAAAAAAAAAGGTTGATGCGCCAAAAACTTTGTAAAAGGCGACAAATGACGGAAAAAGCATCGAAATGTTTTTGTCACCTTTTTCACATTTTTAACACTACGTGACACTAACTTATTAACTTTAGTTTTCCAGTTATTTTTGGAATTTATGGTCAATAAAGCTAATTTACAGGAAATTAAACCTAATGTTTGAGTTAGAAAAGCAGAAATTAGGAATTATTGAGACTAAAATTAAAGGAATGGATGTTGGAGATAATCAACGACTGGAATATGTCGCACTTTTACTCAATACTATTTCAAAAACACTTCACTTTGTTTTACAATGCTATAAAATAGAATAAGACCCAAATTATGAATAGTAGATTTGTACTTGGCAAAGAGCGTTGGAATCAATCATGTTATTTTGGGGAATTAAAAAGATCATTGATATAGGACAACATGAACAACAGAGGACAACATTAAGACAACATGAGGACAACATAAACAACATAAAAGAAAAGATAGGCACAACATGAGGACAACATGAGGACAACATGAGGGCAACATGAAGACAACATGAGGACAACTAGACAACATGAGGGCAACATGAGGACAACATGAAGACAACATGAGGGCAACATGAGGACAACATGAAGACAACATAAAGACAACATGAGGACAACATGAAGACAACATAAAGACAACATGAGGACAACCTGAGGACAACACTAGTCAAAATAATTAATAATTTCTGCTTTTTTAACTCAAATATTAGGTGTAATTCTATATAAATGAGGGCTATTGACCATGAATTCCAAAAAGTATAAAACTAGTAAGGAGGTGGTAGTGAAAAGGAAAAAAATGTCTGAAAAAGGGAAAAAAATGTCCAATGTGAGGAGAACACGAGGGTTAATGTTCTTTAATAAATCGCAGGCTGTTTGTGCCGCTGCTTAGCATTGAGCTGTAAAGCAAGTGGAAATTTGATGAATTAAGGTAGACATTAAGCTCTCTCTCCCTCTCTCTCTCACTCTCCCTCCCTTTCTCTCTCTCTCTCTCTCTCCCTCTCTCTCTCTCTTCCTCTCTCTCTCTTCCTCTCTC